>NW_006921864.1:4452698-4490437 GCF_000298275.1 Orycteropus afer afer | reverse complement strand
CACCACTTCTATTTAACATTGTATTGGAAGTCCTGGCCAGGGCAATAAGGTAAGAAAGAGAAATAAAAGGCATACATATTGGCAAAGAGGAATTAAAACTATCTGTATTTGCAGATGATATGATCCTATACATAGAAAACCCAAGGAACTCAATAAAAAAGACTACTGGAACTAATAGAGAAGTTCAGCTAAGTGACAGGATACAAGATGAACATACAAAAATCAGTTGGATTTCTCTACACCAGCAGCTCTGGTAGCATAATGCCTAAGGCACTTGACTGCTAACCAGAGGGCTGGCAGTCCAAACCCACCAGCCACTCCTCAGAAGGAAGATGGAGCAATCTACTTCCATAGTGATACTGCCTTGGAAACCCAAGGAGGGATTGTTATGAGTTGGGTCTGACTCGATGGCACATAACAACAATGACAACACCAGCAATGACTTCTCTGATAAAGAAATAATGGTATGGTAAATAACCATACCATTCACTATAGCTATGAAAAAGATAAAATATCTAGGAATAAACCTCACCAGAGACACAAAGATCTATACAGAGAAAACTATAAAACACTGCTACAAGAGACAACAAGGGTACTACATAAATGGAAGAACCTGCCTTGTTCATGGATAGGTAGATTAAACATTGTGAAAATGTCAATACTAGCTAAAGCAATCTATACATTTAACACAATCCTGATCCAGATTTCAACATTTTTTAAGGACATGTAAAAACTAATTACTGATGTCACATGGAAAGGAAAGAGACCTAGAATAAGCAGAGCACTTCTCAAGAAGAAAAACAAAGTGGGAGATCTCACACTCCCAGATCTTAAGTACTACTATATAGCCACAATAGTCAAAACAGCATGATATTGGTACAATGATAGAAAGACCAATGGAACAGAATCGAAAGCTCAGACATAGACCCATCCATCTATGGACAACTGATTTTTGACAAAGGACCAAAGCCCATTAAATGGGGAGGGGATAGCCTCTTTAACAAGGTGCTGGCAGAACTGGATATCCACCTGTAGAAAAATGAAACAAGACCCATACCTCACCTCATACACAAAAACAAACTCAAGCTGGATCAAAGACTTAAATGTAAACTCAAAACTATAAAATTCATCAAAGATAAAATAGAGGTAAATCTAGGAGCCCTAATTTACAGCGTAAATAGATTGTCAAGCATAACCCAGAATGTGCAGGGGATAGAAGAGAAGCTAGACCTTTTAAAAATTAAATTCTTGTGTGCATCAAAAGATTTTGTCAAAGGGTAAAAAGAGAACCTACAGATTAGGAGAAAATATTTGCCTATGACATATCTGACAAAGCACTTATCTCCAAAATCTACAGAAAACTTCAACACCTCAACACCAAAAAGACAAATAACCCAATTCACAAATGCGCAAAAGACTTGAACAGACACTTCTCCAAAGAAGATATACAAGCAGACAACAAACACATGAGACAATTGCTCACGATCATTAATCATTAGAAAGATGCAAATCAAAACATCAATGAGATGTCATTGCAATAATGGCAAAGTTCAACAGGTCAGATAGTAACAAATGCTGGCAGAGTTGTGGAGAGATTGGAATTCTTGCGCACTGCTGGTGGGATTGTAAAATAGTACAACCATTGTGCAAATGGTATGGTGTTTCCTTAAAAAACTGAAAACAGAAGTACCATTTGACCCAGCAATTCCATTACTAGGAATATATTCTAAAGAGGTGACAGATAGCACACGGACAGACATATGTACACCTATGGTCATTGCAGCACAATTCACCATAGCAAAGAGATGGAAACAACCTAAATGTCCATCAGTGGATGAGTGGATAACCAAATTATGGTATATCCACACAATGGAATTGTTGTTGTTATGTGCTGTTGAGTCAGACCTGACTCATAGCTAACCCTCTTTGGGTTTCTGAGACAGTATCACTACAGAAGTAGATTGCCCAAACTTCCTTCCAAGGAGTGGCTAGTGGGTTTGAACCTCCAGCTACACAATGGAATACTATGTCACATTAAAGAACAATGAGGGATACGCGAATCATCTCACAACATGGATGAACCTGGAGGACACATACTAAGTGAAATAAGTCAATTGCTGAAGGACAAGTACTGTATGAGCCCATTATTGTAAAAAGACAGAGAAAGGTTTGCTTTGGAAAGGGAACTTACCTAGTAGGTTACTGGGATGGGGAGGGAAAGGGAGGGATTAATTTAGGACTAGTTGGGGCTTACACACTGACATGCATAAGGGGAGGGATATACGGGAAGGATATATGACCACCACTATAACATTGGGAAATGAGAGGACACTGAACTGTGCTCATAAGAGATAGACGACAGATGTTAAAACCAACCAATGTGTCCACAATACCACATTGCCATTAACACCAGACACTAGGCTATACAGATAAACATATAAACACCTGAGATGATCAGACAGGGATCAGTGAATAGAGGTATGCTCTAGACCAAGGATAGACTCAGCTGAGGCTAATCTTGTACAGACACCAGTGATACAAAATACCCACAGTCATTACAGAAACAATAGAAGACAGACACAGAGTAATTCCTCACAGACATCCCAACACTATGGGAGAGAGATCCAATAGAGTTACTACCTCAGGACCATAGTACTGGAGTACACCAGACTCAATTGGCACAATAAAATACATAAAAGCATTGCTCCATATCTTACATTGGTGAGTAGCGACTAGGGCCTTAAAAGCTTTCAAGTAGCCATCTAATGGTCTCCTAGCATCGGAAGTGAAGAAGAACGCACACACACACAAAAAAAGGCATTTAGAAGCAATTAACCCTAGGACACGATGGCCCTAAGACCAGAAGAACTGGATGGTGTGTGGCTACCAATCCCAAACACTCAGGAAAGGATCAAATCTGGAGATCCTGGATAGAGTGGGAGGGAAATTGTGGAACAAAATCCAAAACTCAATAATGACCAGAATTACTGGTCAGATGAAGTCTGATGAGACTCCTAATACTATGGCCCTGAAATACATTTGGCGCCTGGAATAAAACTCACTCCCAGGGGCGGGCTCTCAGCCAAATGATTAGTGAAATATATATGCAGACCACTCAACCCAGGATGCTGCACCCACACACTCAATGGTAATGCATCCCCTAAAGCAATAAACCATAGGACATCAAAGGACCAACATTCAAACTGAGGAAATCCAGGACAAACAGAAGTGCATAATTATGAGGGGTACAGGGGAAGTGTTGCAGGGTAGGGAGGGGCGGAGACTGGGTTAGTGTTGGACATGGTGAATGAGGAATGAAACTAAATGTATGGTGACTTGGAATGTAAAACAAGCTCTTAAAAAAAAAAAAAGTTGGTTCATTTTTAACTCCTTGGAAAAATATTCTTTAGTTTTCTCTGAACTTTTTAGTAGAAGAACCATACAGCTGGTTGCACTTGATTTCATTGATATTTACATTAAAATTATACTTATTTTTATATAAAAGACTATCTAAAATAAAAATTTTTAAATAATTCTGAGAACAGGACACCAAAGATGTGCCATATGTTTGTTCACTTGAATAAAGGTAAATTTTTCTCATACAAACATATCTGAAGCAGAAATAAAATGGCTATACATTTCAAATTAACCAAAACAGAAAATATATGGGCTACATTTTTATGGGATACATAATAACATTTTTATACATCAGGCAGATAATTTTTTAGTCAAAATACAAATTCTTAGTCACAATTATAGTTCTCTTTTGAGTGACTCCTAAATAGTAGGTATCTTATTAATAAAAATAACCCTGTTTATACATAATAAATCGGAAGGAAGTTTGGGCAATCCTACTTCCGTAGTGATACTGCCTCGGAAACCCAAGGAGGGGTCGCTATGAGTTGGGTTTGACTCGACAGCACATAACAACAACAACAACATACATAATAAAAATGCATTATATATTTCTGCCACCACTTATTTGTCAGTTTATTGTACTGTGTTGGCTTGAATGTTGCTGTGATGCTGGAGACTATGCTACTGGTATTTTAAATACCAGTAGGGTCCCCCATGGTGGGCAAGTTTAAGCAATGTTTCCATAATAAGGCAGACTCAGAAAAAGGAAGGGGCCATCCACTTCTCAAAATATTGAGCATTGAAAACCTTATAAATTGCAGTGAAACATTGTCTCATTTATTCTGAAAAACTTTATTAATAGCTCTGAAACATTGTCTGACATAAGGCCAGAAGATGTGGCCCTCAGGTTGGAAACTCACTACCGTTGAGTCGATGTGACTCATAGCAACCCCTCCTTGGGTTTCCAAGGCAATATGTTTACATAAGTAGATTGCTCAATCTTCCTTCGAAGAAGTGGCTAGTGGCTTTGAACCATGAGCCTTCTGGTTAGCAGTCAAATGCCTTCAGCAGTATGCCACCAGAGAAGGTACTCAAAATAAGCCTGAGGAAGAACTGCCTCCTCAAAGCTGAATTGACCTTGATGAGGTATAGGGAGTAAAGCTTTTGGGGACCTGCATTTGCTGACGTGGCATGTCTCAAAATGGAAAGAAACAGTTCCAAACACCTATTAATAATCAGAACATAGAATGTATGAATTATGAACCTAGGAAAATTGGAAGCTGTCAAAAATGAAATGGAACACATAAAGATTGATATCCTAGGCATTGTTGAGGTGAAATGGACTGGGTTTGGCCATTTGGAATCAGAAAAGTATATGATTTTCTATGCTGGTAATGACAAGTTGGAGAGGAATGGTGTGGCATTCATCAACACAAAGAAAGTTTCAAGATCTATCCTGAGGTACAATGTTTCCGTGATAGGATGATATGCATATGTCTACAAGGAGGAGCAGTTAATACTTTATTATCAAATTTGTGCACCAACCACCAAAGCGACAAATGAGAAAAGTAAAGATTTTTACCAACTTCTGTGGTCTGAAATTGACCAAACATGCAATCAAGATGTGTTGATTATCACTAGTGATTGGAAAGCAAAAGTTGGAAACAAAGAAGAACCATCAGTAGTTGGAAAATATGGCCTTGGTGATAGAAATAACGCTGGAGATCACATGATAGAATTTTGCAAGACCAACAACTTATTCATTGAGAATACTCTTTTTCAACAACATATATGGTGGCCATACATATTGTGGTAGTTAAGCTTGTGTGTCAACTTTGATGGGCCTGGTTGAGTGTCTGGGCAGCTAGATGTGGTATTCCCCATGATGAGATTGGTAGTCAACACCATGGTGGAATCTACTGTGAGCAGCCTTAGGGATGTGGTCTTCTTCCTGTATGTAAGGAGAAGCCTTGGAGAATGGTCTCTAGCTTAGGGCACACTTCAACCCTGCATATAGCTGTGTCATTGTTCAGCAGCCTGCCATGCTCTGTCAACCCTAGGACTTTCAATGGACTTGAAATAATGGCCTGCTGTGTGGTTTGGTAACATCAGGACTGTGCCATTTTATTTCTCAACCTTGGGCTTGTTAGCCTCAGCAGCCAGTAGAAGTCTGTGTGAAGAGTTGCCTCTAGCTTCAGTGGGCCAGGGGCTTTCACACAGCCCCTAGAGCCTGGCACTTTGAACTCAGACTCCTAGCCTCCCAAACTGTAAGAGAATAAACTTCTGTTTGTTCAAGTATCCCATTTGTGGTATATTCTTGTCAGAGTGGCACTAGGTAACCAAAACACATGTGGACTTTGCCAGGTGGAGTACACAGGAATTAGATCGACTACATCTGTGGAAAGAGGTGATGGGGAAGCTCAATATATTTAGCCAAAACAAGGCCAAGAGCTGAGAGCCAAATATGACCTTGATTATGTCCCACCTGAATTTAGAGATTATCTGAAGAACAGATTTGATGCATTGAACAACAGTTTCCAAAAACCAGAGGAATTGTGTGATGACATCAAGAACATCATACATAAAGAAAGCAAAAGATCATTAAAAAGGGAGGAAAGGAAGAAAAGACCAAAATGGATGTCAGAAGAGATTTTGAAACTTACTCTTGATTGGAGAGTAGCTAAAGCAAATGGAAGAAATGACAAGATGAAAGAGGTGAACAGAAGATTTCAAAGAGCAGCTTGAGAAGAAAAAGTCAATTATTATAATGAAATGCACAAAGACCTGGAGTTAGAAAAACAAAAGAGAAGAACATGCTTGGCATTTTTCAAGTTGAAAGAACTGAAGAAAAAATTCAAACTTTGAGATGCAATATTGAAGGGTTCTATGGGCAAAATATTGAATGATGCAGGAAACATCAAAAGAAGATGAGAGGAATACTCAGAGCCACTGTATCCAAAAGAGTTGGTGGATCTCTAACTACTTCAGGAGGTGACATATGATCAAGAACCAATGGTATTGAAGGAAGAAGTTGAAGCTACACTTGAAGGAACTGGCCAAAACCAAGGCTCCAGAAATTGATAGCATACCTATTGAGATGTTTCAACAAACAGATGCTGTGCTGAAGGCACTTACTCATCTATGCCAAGAAATGTAAAGACTGTTAACAGGAAACTGACTGTAAGAGATCCATATTAGTGCCATTCCAAAGAAAAGTGATCAAACCAATTGTGCAAATTATTGAACTTTATCATTTATATCCCACACAAGTAAAATCTTGCTGAAGATAATTCAAAAATGGTTGCAGCTCAACATGGTGGCATTGATGAAGAAGACGTAGAGAGGTACATGGGTGGTACAGACAGCAAAGATGAACCCTTTTGCACATACAATACTGCATTGTCAGTGATGGCAAACATTGATCTATGGGTGGATAGAAGGGTGGACAGGCTGAACGATCAGGTATGTCTAGGAAGGGAGCAGTGTGCCCATGACCATATATAGGGTTGGCAGACAATGCTTCTACAAGTGTATTTGTATGTTCTTTAAGAATGCCCAGGTATATAGTGAAGCTGACAAGTGAGAAGGTTGTAGTCACTTCTTGGCCACAGCCAGCTACCTGGAGGGAGCGAGTAGTGGAATCTCTGGGCTCAGTATCATGATCCCAGGGGACATCAAGCTCAACTGGCATAATACACTAAAAAAAATATTCTACCACATCCTACTTTGGTGACTAGCAACTGGGATCTGAAAAGCTTACACGTAGCCATCTAGACGCAATGATGAGTCTCTCCTCATCCATAGCAAAGAAAAATGAAGAAAACCAAAGATGCATGAAAACAATTAGTCCAAGGGACTGGTAGACCATGAGAATAGAAGAAGTAAATGGTGCCCAGCTATCACTGTCAACCACTCAGAGGGGGATCTTTGTAGGAGATCCTCGATAGAGTAGGAGAATAAAGTGGAAAAAAAATCTCAAAATCATAAAAAAAAAGGGGGGACCAGACTTGCAGATCTGTTAAAGCCTGATTAATCCCCTGAGACTATGGCCCCTAGCTGCCTTTCAGGTCCAGAACTAAACTCACTCCTATGGCTTCCAGACAAAGAAAAGGTAAACTTATGAACTGAACATTTACATTGGGTAGATGCACTCCTTGGAGAGATCAATCATGGGAGGATAGAAGGGCAGTGCATGCACAGAGAGACAGCTCGGGGCAGGAGGGCAAAGGAGGGAAAGACACAGGGAAGATGTAGCTATTTGGGGGAAGTGGGAAGAGAGGCTATTACACTGTGGGAAATTGCAGTCAAAGTCATGAGACAAAATGTGTATGAACTGCTTTATGGAAAGTGAATTTGCTCTATAAACCTTCACCCAAATCATAAAAAAAAAAAAAAAAATGTTTGCAGCAGTACATTTACAGGGAACTTCCAGAAATGCAAGCTGGATTCAGAAGAGGACATGGGATGAGGGATATCACAGCTGATGTCAGATAGATCTTGACTGAAAGCAAGGAAAGATGTTTATTTGTGTTTTATTGACTATGCAAAAGTATTAGACTGCGTGGATCTTAACCAATTACGATTAAAACTGAAAAGAATAGGAATTCTGGAATACTTAATTGTGCTCATGGGGAACCTGTACATAGATCAGGGGACTGTCATTTGAACAGAATGAAGGGATACTGCATGGTTTAAAATCAGAAAGGGAGTGCATCAGGGTTGTATCATTTCATCATACTTACTCAATCTGTATGCTGAGCAAATAATCTGAGATGCTGGATTATATGAAGAAGAACACCACATCAGGATTGGAGGAAGGTTCATTAACAACCTGTGATACACAGAGGACAGTTGCTTACTGAAAGTGAAAGTGACTTGAAACACTTCCTGATGAAGATTAAAAACTACAGTCTGAAGTATGGATTATACCTCAACATAAAGAAAACAAAAATCCTCACAAATGGACCAATATAAGCAGCATGATGACACATGGAGAAAAGCTGTCAAAGATTTCAGATAACTTGGTTCCACAATCAACACCAATGGAAGCAGCAGTCAAGAAATCAGAGGATGTATTTTATGCAGTAATCTGCTGCAAAAGATCTCTTTAAAGTGCGGAAGAGCAAAGATGTCTCTTTGAAGACTAAGGTGTGCCTAACCCAAGCCAGGGTGTTTCCAATCTCCTCACGGACAAGTGAAAGCTGGGCAATAAATAAGGAAGACTGAAAAAGGATTGATACTTTTGAATTGTGCTGTTGGAGAAGAATACTGAAAGCACCATGGACTGCCAGAAGAGCTAATAAATCTGTCCTGGAGGAAGTGCAGCTGGAATGCTCCTTGGAAGCGAGAAGGGCTAGACTTCATCTCACTTACTTTGGTCATGTTTTCAGAAGGGACTATTCTCTGGAGAAGGATATCATGCTTGGTAAAGTATAGAGTCAATAAAAAAGGGAACACCCTCAAGGAGATGGATTGACACAGTGGCTGCAATGATGGGCTCAGGTCTAGCAAGAATTGTCAGGATCGCCCATGAGCAGCAGGTAGTGTTTCATTCTGTTGTACAAGAGGTCACTATGAGTGGGAATAATAATGTAGAATAATGGAATATGTGATAAGTGTAGTTGGAAAAGGCTTAAATGTAAAATTTCCTAGATTATATGAATACTAACATCAAAATTGTTTTGTGAAATCTTCCTCCATTGAAGTACAAAATTATTGTTGTTGTTTTGTGCGGTCGAGTCAGACTTGACTCATAGCGACCCCTCCTTGGGTTTCCAAGCTAGTATCACTAGAAAAGTAGATTGCTCTTTCTTCTGAGGAGTGGCTGTTGGATTTGAACTACAAGCCTTCTGGTTAGCAGTCAAGTGCCTTAGGCACTATTAGTTATGACATTATTAGTAATAGATAAGAAACTTTTTTTTTTTTATTTTTCTCTTTTTCCTTTAATTACTGCTTCATTCTCAGAAAAGTTGTTGATATAGATTCACAAATACTAATTATCAAAATATTATAGCTAAAACAATAGAAAATTGACAACATCAGCTACTATAAATCACTAGCAAGGAGCTCTGGTGGTACAGTGCCTAAGGCATTTGACTGCTATCCTGAAGGCTGACGGGTCAAATCCACCAGCCACTCCACTGTAGAAGACCAGGCAATCTACTTGTATAAAGATTTATTGTCTTAGAAACCCAAAGGGCGTCGTGAGTCAGAATTCACTCAATGGCAGTGGGTTTGTTTTTCTTTGTTTTGTTTCAATATATATCACCAGCAGCAAAGAGAACAACAGTGCCTGTTTGTGAGCATGCAGATGGAACCACATGATTTGAAGCATCATTGTAATTGGATAAGTAATTTTTGTATCTTGTCCTCTGACAGTGTTTCCAGCTGCCGTCCCCATTCCCATAGTGATTCCATTGCTTTCCTAGCCCATGTATGTATATTTTTATCAATATATTGTAATTACCTTTTGTTTTATAATGCTCCATCATTAGACTATATAACATCTTCCAAATAGGCTGAGTAATTCATCATCCAAACCTGGCTTCCTTTGAGATAGATAGCAGCCCTCTAAATAATGAGAATTGTTTGAGAATAACACATCTAAACTAGAACTGTCTTGACCATATGTGTACCTTACTGATAAGCATCCTGAACTTGTGTCTGATACAATGTCTGATCCACAGTAAGTGCTCATTTGTTGAATAAATTGATAAATGAATCAATGAGAGCTCTGTACCTAAAAACCTCCTCTTTCTTAATTAATCTTAGTGAAAATGCCATTTTTCACTAAGATGCCATAGATACCAAGTTAAAAATTATTCCTTGTCCCTCTTTCTCTTATCCTCTAACATTCATATGGACTCTTTCATTCATCTTATCTCCTAAATAGCCTTTACTTTGGTGTCCCTTTATGGTTCCCACTGAAACTTAATTAAGATCTTTATTATCTCTCAATTGGGTGGCTCAATATAGACATAGATCTATCAGCTATTTCTGTAGCCAATGTCTCTCATCTGTAATCCATCTTTACATTGTTGTCACTATGACTTTTCCAAAATATAAATCTCATCACAGTATTTCCCTAAATACCTTTCCAGTCTTCTTACTTAAGAGACTATGACAACATTCATCATGAAACCAAAATCCCTCCATGGTCTCATGTCAGCCGATTTCTTTCATGCCCTCTATTTCCTATTATTGTTGTTGTTGTTAGGTGGCATCGAGTCCATTCTGACTCATGGCAACCCTATATACAAAACATTGCCTGGTCCTGCACCATCCTCACAATCATTGACGTTTTTGAGACCAAGGTCACAGCCATTGCATCAGCCCATCTCACTGAGGGTCTTCTCCTTTTTTGCTCACCCTCTACTTGGTAAAGCATGCTTGGTAAATCATGCTTCTCCAAGGACTTGTCCTTTTTGACCAAAGTACAGGAGGCAAAGTCTGGCTGTTCTACATTCACAATATGCTCCAGCAACACCCAAATTATGTCCTGTTGCCTGCATGTGTGCACTCTTCCATTCACGCCTCTCTGCTTTGAACGAGTGTTCTCTCTGCCAGGAATGCTCCTCTAACAACTGTTCATCACTTCATTAGCCTCTCAGCTCCCACTCCTTGCCTCTTCTCCCACATTCACCTTTGTTCTCACACCTCTGGTCCTAAAGCAAACTGAGCATGAGGCAAGGCTAAAAATGTGGCAATGATTTAATAGACTATGAATACTTAACTCCAGATTTCAGGGAAATTTAAGGCTGGAAAGGACACCACTAGGTCATCTGGACCATTTCTCTTTTTCATCAAAGACTGCACCTTCACAGCTAACTAAAGTAAATATGTAAATAAATTTTACGACTTAAAAGAGCATGTACATTTTGTAAACCACTCTCAGGAGCCCTTAATGATGTGCAATGAACCTGCTTGTTAAATTATTATTTAAATTCCATAAATTTTCAATCCTGAGATTTAAACCGATTTCCTCCTTTTAATTCACAGAAAAGATTGAGAGGGGACCATATATTTTTACCTTGAGGGCTTACTAAATAACTTCTTAGTTCTTGCCTCCAAGTTGAATAATTCCAGATCTGTTAACCTCTTCTTGTAGGTCTTACTTTACAACCAATTCATTATCTTTGTGGCTGTCCTCTGAACCTTCTCTAAATTTTCACATTCCTTTTAAGATTGGGAGTCTTCCACAAGCTGCAGAAATAAAGAAAGGTTTTGACAAATTCTCCATTTGTAGGTAAGATTACCTCATTTTTCTTACATACTATGCCCTTCATTTGTGATTCATGACCATAACTTTGCTTTTTAAATGTGATGGGACACAGCATATTCTATGTAGTTGGTTTCCTTTTTAAACCCTGTTTTATTTTTTTTCCCCATCGTTTTCTCGAATATGATTAATTAATTCTTTCTCCTTTCACTTCCATCCTCTCCAACTATTCTAATATAACTATATTTTGATAACACTTCAATCTTTTTATTTCCCACGGCCCTTTCTTTTCCTTACTAACCAAACTAAACACATTGCCATTGAATTGGATCCAACGCATAGCGACCCTTCCTTGGGTTTCTGAGGCAGTATCACTACAGAAGTAGATTGTCCAACCTTCCTTCTGAGGAGTGGCTGGTAGGTTTGAACCACCAGCCTTCTGGTTAGCAGTCTACTGCCTCAGGCACCATGCTACCAGAGCTCCTATTAAGGAGCTATTGAATTTGAAATCTGTATCCCAAAGCTGCCATTTGTAGCATAATGACATTTACTACTCAAATGGTATCATGTGATAATATGAAAGTAATAACAAAAGTAATTATTACCATACACTTTGTATGGATTATCACACATAAAATACATACTAATAATAATGATAGTAATAATAAAACATGTAGTTATATTCTGTTTGTATTGAATCATTTATCTTTCTAATTACTCTCTGAATTACTAATTTTTATTACCAGGTCACAGACAAAGAGACTGAGGCCCTGATAATTATTTGTGCATTGTCTTGTAAGAAGTGCCAGAGCATGATTCTTGCTGGGTTCAAACATAATTCATGACTTATTCCAGAATACACATATTTTTTTCTGCTCCTAGTTATTGATTGGAACTCTGGTGGCACCTTGCATAAACACTTGGCTGCTAAATAAAATATCAGTGGTCTGAACCCACCCAGCCACTCCACCAGGGAAAGACCTGGCTATCTGCTTCTGTAAAGATTACAGTCAAGAAAACCTTAAGGGGCAGTTTTATCCTGTCAAGTAGGTCACATTGAGAAGGAATTGACTCAACAGCTCCTGACAACACCAACAACAGTGCTTGATTGAAACCCTGTAATTCATCAACCACTGTGTTGATAACAAATACTGTTCTTTCATTTATATTTCTCAGATAAGGAAACTGAGATGCAGAGAGCACAAAGTCATATTTCTTCATTCTATTTCATGTTGAACTTGGTTTATACACTAAATTTCAAAAACAATTTCTTACAGTGCAGGTTGATGAAAATAAGGAAATTTACTTGAAACAGTCTCCTTATTTTAAAACCATAGCTTAATAGGTTTAAGAGATTGTTAATGCTTTGATTTTCATAATTTTGTTTTCTTAATGTAGCACAGGGAATATTTTATGTAACTATATATGCATTCTTATTATTCACATTATAGAAATCAGCACTAACCACATACCTACTCTAACTCTAATAACACTTAAAAATGCAAAAGAAGATTTGTTTGGATTGGAAAACACACTGGTGTGTACATGTGTTAGGTTAATCATGACCTGGAATTCCCACACAATCATTTAGACACCCAGAAAACCAAAATCAATTTAGAAAGGAGATTTTGACCAAAAAAAGAGAGAAATGCTTAATGTTATTTGAAACTTTAAAATACAACTGTGGGGGAAAATGGGTTCGGCTTTGTAGATACCTTAAAAAGGAAGAAAAGGTAAATGGAGACATAAGTGTGGGGAAAGCTAACAGACTGAATATTCTGTCTGCAAAAGGATTACAGAACTGCTAGAGAAAAGCTCTGCTCCAGACCTTATTAGCAGAAGGAAGCAAAAGTGATGCCTGACTTTGATCAGATGAGCAGAAGCTTACAGGGATAAGCCCATAACCAGGACAGCTTTAAAATTCCCTGAAGTTTCCGTGTTTATTTTTCCCCCTTGACGCTAGGAACTGCATTAAGGTTGCATTAAAACAAGCATTTTTAATAAAGTTTGCTACTTAATTAGGTAGACAATTCATTTTTTTTCTTCAATAGTATTTCTATTAAGCTTAATATACAAAGGGTGGCAATTATTATTTGAATCAATTTCTTAAAAAAGTTCTATTTTATTAAAAAATTTAATAGACTAGAACAATAATATAGTCTTCCCAATAACAATGGGATACCCTAGGAGTTAAACTAAATGTTAGAATTATGCTACCAAACCAGCCCTGAATTTTCCTTGTTGCACAGCAGAAAATGCAAGCTTAGATTTTCAGAACAAAATAATAAACCTTTGAATTCAGTTCAGTTTTAAGAGCATTTCCTGAATGGCTAATGAAAGAAAGTCAGCTAAAATCTAGCTGTATTCATGGGCAGAACTTATAAAAAAATTCTTCTTTAGTGGTATCAATTGAAAGTTTGATGGCAGGAACTACAAAGGGAAAGGAATGTTGCTCTTTTGTTCTATAGATAAATACAAATTAATTAAGCACATTACTTCAGAAGATTCATAGGTATGAAAGTGACTCTCCTGTACTGTAATTCTCTAGTACTTCCTTATTTGCTTTCATAAATGCTGCATTAGATGCTGTAAAATTATACATAACATATTCGGGCCTCTGCAAATCCTCAAATAGTGCATATAATGGCACTGTGATTTTGTCAACAAATTCCCTTAGCACTTAACTTTTACTCTCTTCACTTTTTCTGTACTTAGAATTTAAAATTGTAAAGTTAAATTTCTATTTACAAACCACTTAATACATTTTGAGCAATTTTTTAAAAGTTTTACTTAATTCCAAATCTCATATTTATTAAGTCCACAAAGTTTTAAAGGTGTTCTGTCTTATTATTATTGTTGTCTTTTTTTTTTTTTTTTTCCAGCTTTAGTTTGCTTCTGGGCAGAAACATGTGCTCAACAAAATTAGTTGCTTTTTTATGCCAATTTGTTCATATTTTACCATACTTCTCCTTGAAAACCCCTTATTCAGATGATTATAGCTCTGAAACTAATCAGTAGCAATGATACTGCACTATGATACAGCACTATGGAGTACAAGACAGTTGCTTGGTATCAGACTCAGCTAATGGGGTTACTTTACAGAGGTGTGGAAATAACATGAGGTGGCTACGTCAGCTCTAACTTATGAAACTTTGTCTTGTTGCGTTGTGTGATGGGAACTTGGTTGAGTAAATCACCACTTCTTCTATATTTCCTTCTGAATCTAGAGCTTAGCAACTTTAATTTTAGACCATCTTTAGAATACCAACGAATTGTTCTTTTTAAACTGTTTATGACAGAAATTACTCCATAAAATAATAATCTTGTTTATTAAGACTAAAAGCAAAGAAATATGATATTGTCCTGTCGATTACTTTCTGTCCCCAATGAATCTGTCTTTTCCTTCCAATAAATGGTGACTAACACCAGCCACTCCTCAGAAGGAAGACAGGGTGTCCTAGAGATACTGCTTCAGAAACCCACGGAGGGGTTGCTATGAGTCAGTACCAACTTGAAGGCAGTGAATTTTTGTGTTTCATGTTTTGATAACCACCCCAAAAGCCATGTCATTGCTGTCGAGTAGATTTTAATTCATGATGACCCTATGTATTACAAGGTAGAACTTCTCCATAGTGTTTTTTTACTGAAGATGGTCAATTTCTCATCATTTCAACAAAAACACATTAAAAACCAATCTCTAAAGCTGTCTCATACTTTTTTGGGGGGAGGTGAACATAAAGGAAGGAGAAAAATCTACATAGGTAGTAGTTTATTTAGATGTATCATGCAGATGGAAGGAATTATCATATTTCTTATTTTCACGCTACTAGAAAATAGCACATAATTCTTGTTTCTCCAAACACTAAACCAAAACAACAATTTAATTAAAGGAATAAAACTTATACAATAATGACATAATGGTTGTGTCCTATTAAATTTAAAAATAGTTAAACCATGATTATTTTCAGCATTGGTAAGAAAGTGAGCAATGAAATTGACACAATCTATTTTTAGAGCATGTTCTTATGTATCAAAATGGTTAAAAATGCCTTTACTCAGTGATGAAGAATTTATCTTAAATTATCAGAGATGTTACTAATGATTTCTACACAAGTATGATTACCATCCCCACTCATCTGTTAGTTTGTTGTACTGTGGTAGCTTCCATGCTGCTGTGACGCTGAAAGATATGCCACCAACATTTCAAATACTAGCAGGGTCACACATGGTGGACTTACTTTCAGTGGAGCTTCTAGAATAATGAAGACTGGGAAGATCAGGGGACCATCCACTCCTGTAAAAACTGGCCACTAAAAGACTTATTAATAGCAGTGAAGCTCTGTCTGATATGTTACAGGAAAACTTTAGGAATAGCAGTAGAATATTGTCTTATATAAGGCCAGAAGATGAGCCCCTTGGGTTGACAGGCACTCAAAATACGAGTGGGGAAGAGCTGTCTCTTCAAAGTACAGTGGGCCTTAATGATGTGGACAGAGTAAAGTTTTCAGGGCCTGCATTTGCTGTTGGGGCATGACTCAAAAAGGTAAGAAACAGCTGCAAATGTTCATTATTAATGAGAACATGAGAGCCCAAAATATGAATCTAAGAAACTTTGAGGTGGTCAAAATGAAATGAAACACATAAAGATAGATACCTTAGGCATTAGTGAGCTGATGTGGACAGGCATTGGCCATTTTGAATCAGACAATCATATAGTCTGCTGTGCTGGAAATAACAAAATGAACAGTAAGGCGTTGTGTTTATCATGAAGCAGAACATTTCAAGATCCGTCCTGAAGAATAATGCTGTCAGTGGTAGGATAATATCTATATGTTTACAAGGAAGAACAGTTGATAGGACTATTATAATAGGACTATTATAATATATATTATAATAGGACTATTATTGCAGAAAGGGCAGGGAGGCCACACGTTCTGACCTCCTCTAATCCCACAAGAGGAAGACAGGATTACCAGCAGTAACCCATGGCCTATTACTGCAAGGCCAGACATGCTGCCTCTTTCCAGCCCTTTCTCTAACCATTCTTCCCAAAGTACCACCACCTCTCTCCTGTGTTCAATAATTCGCTGCAGTGGCCACGCAGAACTCACAGATTACGGGGTTTAGTAGGGGAGCACCAAAGTACAATTCAAGTTCAGGAAAAATGCTCAGTCTCTCTCTCAGCCCACCGTCCCTCAGCCAACAGTCTCTCACAGTCTCTTTCCCAGCAGTGCTGGTCCCTCGGTGTCTCACTCAGCAATGCGTGTCTCTTGCCTCTCTTTCCCAGCAATGCATGTCTCAGGAGACCATGTCTCTTTCAGCAGCACGTCTTCCTCAACCAACAGTCAGAGGGAGAGTTCTGCCTGTAGGAGGCCTCCTTTTGAGCCCGGCCTGGTGATAAAACTAGCCAATCATAGCATCAGAACTCTAAGCACTTGAGAGAAAGTGGGCACCTCCTAGAACACTGTTTTGTGCCACACCCAATAGAAATATTCCAGGTGGACAACTTCAGCAATCAGGAGCTCCTCAGTTGCTCATAGAAAATCCCACCTTGGAGTTTACAAAGACGTATGGGTAGAAAAGCCACACTAAGTAATTTACTACACCACAATTATTAAAATTTGTGTTGTTATTAAAATTTGTGTACCAACCACTAAAGAAAGTGAAGATATTTACAAACATTTCCAGTCTGAAATTGTGCAAACATGCAAGATGATTTAATTGATAACCTATTGATAAGTATTGGTTATTGGAATACAAGAGTTGGAAACAAATGATCACCTGGTATTTGGAAAACATGGCCTTGGTGATAGAAATGCCACCAGAAATTGCATGATAGGATTTTGCAAAACCAAAGACTGATTCATTTCAAATACTTTTTTCAACAACATAAATGGCAACTATATAATACACGTGGACCTTACCAGATGGAATACAGCAATCAAATAGACTACATCCGTGGAAAAAGGCAATGAAGAGGCTCAATATTATCAGTCAAAATAAGGTCAGGAGTTGACTGTGGAACAGACCATCAATTGCTCATATGCAAGTTCAACCTGAAGCTGAGGAAAATTTTTATATGTCCACAAGAGCAGAAATAAGAATTTGATTTTATACCACTTTAGTTTAGAGGCCATCTGAAGAACAGATTTGATGACTTAAACACAAGTGACCAAAGACCGCATGAGTTGTGGGGAGATGCCAAGAATGTCATCCATTAAGAAAGCAAAAAGTCATTAAAAAGACAGGAAAGGAAGAAAAGATCAATTTTTCAAGATGCCAGAAGAGACTCTGAAATTTGCTCTTGAATGGAGAGTACTTAAAGCAAATGGAAGAAATGACAAGTTAAAAGAGAAGATTGGAAGATTTCAAAGAGCAGCACAAGAAGACAAAGTCTATCATTATAATGAAATATGCAAAGACTTGGAATTAGAAAACCAAAAGGGAAGAACATGCTTGGCATTTCTCAAGCTGAAAGAACTGAGAAGTAATTCAAGCCTTGAGTTGCAATATTGAATGATGCAGGAAAAATCAAAAGATGGAAGTAATACAGAGTCACTGTACTGAAAAGAATTGGTTGATATTCAGTCATTTCAGGAGGTGACATATAATCAAGAAGCAATGGTGACAAAATAAAAAATCAGTTTCACTAAAGGAATTGGTGAAAAACAAGGATTCAGGAATTGATGGAATACCCAGAGACATTTCAACATATGGATACGGCACTGGTGGAGCACATTCATTTATGCCAAGAAATTTTGAAGATAGCTGCCTGACCAACCAACTGGAAGAGATCCATATTTGTGTCAATTCCAAAGAAAAGTGATCAAATAGAATGTGGGAAGTATTAAACAATATCACAGGGAAGTTACATGTTCCTGATGATAATTCAAAAATTGTTGCAGCACTATATTGACAGAGAACTTCCAGGAATTCAAGCAGGATTCAGAAGAGGACATGGAATAAGGGATATCATTGCTAATGGCAGATGGATGTTGTCTAAAAGAAAAGAATTTCAGAAAGATGTTTACCTGTGTTTTATTGACTATGCAAAGGCATTTTACAGTACGGATCGTAATAAGAATAGGAATTCCAGAAAACCGACTGAATGACAGTGAGTTTGGCTTGGTTTGGTTTAACTGTGCTCATGAGAAATTTGTACATAGACCAAAAGCCTATTGTTACAATAGAACATGGGGATACTGCATGGTTTTAAAAAAGAAAGGGTGTGTATCAGGGTTGTATCCTTTCACGATGCTTAATTCAATCTGTGTGGAATAATCAGAGAAGCTGGAATATATGAAGAAGTGGCATCAGGATTGGAGGAAGGTTCATTAACAACCCACTATGTGTGTGTGTGTGTGTGTGTGTGACACTACCTTGCTTGCTGAAAGTTAAGATGCCTTGAAGCACTTACTGATGTAGATCAAAGACTATGGTGTTCAAGATGGATTACACCTCAACATAAAGAACATAAAAAGCTTTACAACTCAACCAATGAGTAACATCACAATAAATGGAAAAAAGATTGAAGCTATTAGGGATTTCATTTTACTTGGATCCATAAACAACACCCATGGAAGCAACATTCAAGAAATGAAACCTGGTATTGCACTGGACAAATCTGCTGCAAAAGACATCTTTAAATCGTTAAGGATCAAAGATCTCACCATGAAAACTAAAGTTTGCCTAACCTAAGCCATGGTGTTTTCAATCACCTCACGTGCATGTGAAAGCTGGACAATGAGTAAAAAAGAAGAATTGATGCCTTTGAATTGTGGTATTGGGGGGAAATACTGAAAATACCATGGATTTCTAGAACAAACAAATCTGTCCTGGAAGAAGTGCAACTAGAATGCTTCTTAGAACCAAGAATGGCCCAACTTTGTCTCACCTACTTTGGTCATGTTGTCTGAGGAGACCATTCCTTGGAGAAGGATATCATGCTTGGTAAAGGGGATGGTCAGTGAAAAATGGAAGCTCTTTTTGAGATGGATTTACAAAGTGGCTGCAATGAGAGGCTTAAGCATACCAAGGATTGTGAGGTTAGTGCATGTCCAGGCGACGCTTTGTTCTGATATACGTAAGGTTCCTATGCATCAGAGCCAATTGGAGGGCACTGAAAAATAACTACTGTAATACATGCTTAACATACTAGTGTGAATAATTTCAAAATAGCAAAATCATTTTCAGCTCGCAACAAATAGGTGTTAAATATTTTAATGTCTGCAGACTAAATGTAAGTGGAAATAGACCAAATTAGAAACAATGTTTCATTCTCAGTGATTAAATTACTAAGGACTTTTACTTTCTTCACTCAACTTACTTTAACTTATATTCAGGTATTTCCTGATATATTTTTTTTTCATTTCATAATTAGAAATGTATAAACCATTTAAAGGATAATTTGCTAAGTAATGGTTAACTAAGAATTACATCAAGTATTTATGATTTGACAACTTAAATTAAAATATCATGTTTCAAACATTGATAGTATTTTAGTCTTTGAATTGTGAAGAAATGATATGAGTAGCAGTGAGAATTATTATTTTTAAATATTGAAAATGAGATGCCATATTTCTCTCTCCTGATTAGTTCACTAAAATAACATCTACCAAACCAAAAAACCAAACTCACTGCCGTCGAGTAGAATGCGACTCATAGGGACCCCTCTTTGGGTTTCCAAAGCAGTATCACTACAGAAGTAGATTGCCCAATCTTCCTTCTGAGGAGTTGCTGGTGGGTTTGAACCACCAGCCTTCCAGTTAGCAGTGAAATGCCTTAGGCACTACATCACCAGAGCTCCTAAAATAATATCTAAAGGTATTTTTGCTGTTGACTTCATAAATCTGTTCCGTTAGCTTTTTTATCTGCAATTTATGTCCTTGAGTTTTGTGTTCCATCATCTAACGCTTACCCCATATTTCTTTTCTTTCTTTCTTTTCTAGTTAAATGAAAATTTGACAATAGCTTTTGTCATGGATTGAATGTGTTCTCCCAATATTTGTTTCAACTTGGCTGGGCCTAGATTCTGAGTGGTTTAGAAGTTGTGTAATGAGGTAATGTGGCAGATACGTAAGGATACCCCATGATGCCATCTGATGGGATAACCCAATCATGTGTTAGAAGATTAAGATTAAGGGTGAGTTGCAACGCCCTTAGTCCCATCACAGCTACCATCCAAATTTAAGGGGAGATTGCTTGGGGCATGGTTTACAACATCTTTTATCTTTCAAGAGGTAAAAGGAGAAAGAAGGGAACAGAGAAGGGAGACCTTGTACAACAAAGAAAGAGGAAGGAGGATCAGAGCGTTTCTGAGGGTTTCTGAGCTGGGATCCTCATAAGAATAAGAGACATAAAGAAAGTCTTCCCCTAGAGCCAGCACTGTGAACTCAGACTTGTATCCTCCTAAAATATGAGTGGCATAGTGGGTAAGACATTTGGCTGCTAACCAGAAGGTCAGACATTCAAATTCACCAGCTTCTCTGGGAAAGGACAATGAAGCAACCTACTTCAGTGAAGATTTACTGAAGCCTGGGAAAGCCAGTGAGGGTTTCTATGAGTCAAATAGACTCAATGGCAGTGGTTTCCTTTACCATGTAAGAGAAGAAGTTTCTGTTGTTACAGCCATCCATTTGTGGTATTTTTGTTATAGCAGCACTAGAAAACTAAGATAGATTTATTTGACTAGATGACTAGAACTCATCATCAATCCCAATCTCTTGCAAGGGAAAGAAAACATCTCAAATTCTCAACATGACAGATCTGGTCCTATTTTTCTTCTCAACCCCATTTGTACAACATATTTATTCTTATCAAACAGTGCAACCATACTACATTGAAAGTCATTCCTAAAAATGCCAAATAGTTTCAAAGAAAGGCCCTCTTTCTTTACCACCTAGTCATGTTCATTTTTAATTCTACTCTTATTCTAACTGGATTCTCCTGTTACCGTCTCTGTAAGGACAGTGCATCCAGAGTCATGCCTCCTGCCCCACCTCCAGATGGTTGCTCAATCTTTGGTATTTCTCTAATTGTATTATTATTCTTCTGTTGTTGTTGTTATGCGCCATTGAGTCATTTCTTACTCATAACGACCCTATTTATAGTAGAGCGAAACTGCCTGGTCCTATGCCATCCTAAGGAGCTCTGGTAGCATAGTGGCTAAGACACTTGCCTGCTAACCAGATGGCTGGTGGCTCAAACCCACCAGCCACTCCTCGGAAGGAAGGTTGGGCAATCCTACTTCCGAAGTGATACTGCCTCGGAAACCCAAGGAGGGGTCGCTATGAGTCAGGTTTGACTCGACGGCACGTAACAACAACAACAACAACAATGCCATCCTAATAATCCTTGCTATGCTTGACTCCATCATTGCAGCCACTGTGTCAATCCATCTCAGTGACCTTCTGCTTTACCAATCATGATAACTTTTTCCAAGGAATGGTCCCTTATGACTACATGACTAAAGTAGGTTAGACGAAGTTTGGCCATTCTTCCTTCTAAGGAGCATTCTGGTTACACTTCTTCTAGGACAGATTTGTTCATTCTTCTGGCAGTCCGTGGTATTTTCAGTATTTGTCACCAATATCACAATTCAAAGACGTCAACTCTTTTTCAGCCTTCCTTTTTCATTATCCAACTTTCACATGCATATGAGACAGTTGAAAATAGTATGGCTTAGGTTAGGTGCACCTTAGTCTTCAAAGTGACATTTTTGTTCCTTAACACTTTAAAGAGATCTTTTGCAGCAGATTTTCCCAGTGCAATACAATATAAGATTTCTTGACTGCTGCTTCTATGGGTATTAATTGAGGATCTAAGTAAAATTTAATGACTGACAACCTTAATCTTTCTCCATTTATCATGATGTTGCTTATTGGTCGAGTTGTGAGGAGTTTTATTTTCTTCTTCATTCTGTTGAGGTGTAATCCATCCTGAAGACTGTAGTCTTTGATCTTCATCAGTAAATATTTCAAGACATCTTCACTTTAAGCTAGCAAGGTGTTGTCATCTACATATCACAGGTTGTTAATGAGTCTTCCTCCAAACCTGATGCCATGTTCTTCTTCATATAGTCCAGCTTCTTGGATTATTTGCTTGGCATACAGATTGAATAAGTATGGGGAAAGGACACAATCCTGAGGCACACTCAGATTTTAAACTGCATGATTTAAACCATGCAGTATATAATTTTGTTTGTTTGTTTGTTTGAAGGACAGCCTTTTTATCTATGTACAAGTTCTTTATGAGCATGCTTA
Organism: Orycteropus afer afer; assembly: GCF_000298275.1. NCBI lineage: Eukaryota > Metazoa > Chordata > Mammalia > Tubulidentata > Orycteropodidae > Orycteropus > Orycteropus afer. Next base: position 4,467,601 of record NW_006921864.1, on the reverse strand, counting down.
AGTCCTCTGGAATTCTCATTCTTCACTTCATGAATGGTATCCATACCATTTCCCCTATTCCAATAATTATGTATATTATGTATTATGTTTAATGCAACAACAAATACAACACACTGCCGTCGAGTCGGATCCCACTCATAGCATCCCTTCCTTGGGTTTCCAAGGTGGTATCATTATGGAAATAGATTGCCCAACCTTCCTTCTGAGGAGTGACCGGTAAGTTTGAACTGCCAGCCTTCTGGTTAGCAGTCAAATGCCTTAGGCACTATGGCACCAGTTATTTATTTAAATGGGCTGTGGCTCTTATTTCACTTCTGCATCTCCATCACATCTCTTGGTATCTGGTTCTTGATTCTGAGTATAATTTGGTGTATACTATCTTAAATATACATACAGAGTAGAAACATTTTCAAGTTGGAGTTAAGAATAATGTAAAGTTCATTTAAAGACATTTGCTGATTAAAATAAACCTGTCTTTTTAAAGTAACATTACTAATTTAGAAGGAGTCCTGGTGGTACAAACAAATTAGCACTTATCTGCTAACGGAAAGGTTGGTGATTGTAACCCATCCAGCTGCTGGATTGGAGAAAGACCAGGATACCCATAAAGATCACAGCTAAGAAAATAGTGTGGGTCTGTTCTACCTTGTCACATGGGATCATAAGGCATTGAAAATGACTCGAAAGCAGACAGCACTTGACAACACGTAACTCAGAATATCAATGCACAATTTTACATGTCCTCTGTGGTAGTAACAACATAGCATTACTAATTACTATCACTTCTTTTACTTATTACTACCACTGCCATTGAGTCTATTCTAACTCACAGTGACCCTCACTGAGTTTCCAAGGTTGTAAACCTTTATGGAGCAACTCTGGCGGAGTATTGCCTAAGGCATTTGACTACTAATCAGAAGGCTGGCAGTTCAAACCCACCAGCCACTCCTCAGAAGGAAGATTGGGCAATCTACTTCCGTAGTGATACTGCCTCAGAAATTCAAGGAGGGGTCGCTATGAGTCAGATCTGACTCCACGTCAGTGAGTTTGGTTTTTCGTTTGGTAAACTTTTATGGAAGTAGATTCCCTCATCTTTCTCCACAGAGCAGCTGGTGAATTTGAACTGCTGACCTTCTGGTTAGCAGCTAAATACATTACTCACTACACTACCAGGGTTCCTTTACTTTTGCTTCTACCAAAATTGTCCTTTATTGAAAATCTGTGTGCCAACTCCTTTGATAATTTCTTCATAGACATCATTTCTTCACCTTAAAGGAATCTTTAAAGATTTCTATTGTTGTTATTTCCATTTTTAATGAGGAAAATGGTATTAGTTAAATATTTTATTCATTAAATGCTAATAAATTTTCCCATGCCAAAATGCTATTGGTGGTAGAAAAAAGATTCACTCTCAAATCTCTCTTGCTCTTTCAAATGTATTACTTTTTTTTTTTTTTTTTTTCCTGGAGTAATATGAGGGAAAACTACTGCTATAATTACTTTTAAATTAAATGAAATTTTTCTACATTTTGCCTTTGATTTCAGGGAAATGATAGCTATACTGTCTTGATTATTAAATTCCTTAGCCAATTATACAAACCTCCTATTTTAATCTTGGAAGTTGTATAGCAAGCATTTTGATTTTTGTTTTTTAAACTTCAATAGTAATTTTTAATATATTGAAAAATATGTTGCTCCAGATTTGTAAATCTTACATATTGAAGATGTAATAAAAGGAAATGCAAGCTCTGTAATAATTAGAAAAAGTGCCTTTACAGACAATATAAAGCTGAATATGTGATGAGCTAAAATTGAGGTGATTCAGGATGATAAGAGGCAATGTCATTCTACAATTTTCTAATTCAATCAAGTAATTTCCAATCTCCTATTTGTCTTATGTAAATACTGTACACATAATTGTAAGCTATATGAATGATTCTCCTTAGTTAGGATCATTAGAATGGGGAAAAATGTCTCAATATAAAATTGTAGAAAATAAATTTTATTTTCCAACAGAAAAGCCTTCCAAAACTTTAAGGCAAATCCCATTTGACTTTGGTATTATATTGCTCTTCATAGAAATCCATATGCTCTTATACTGAAGAATATATATGTGTATTTTTAACATTTAGATTGGGTTTTACATATCATTTTATTTTCTCCTTTATAATTTTTAAACAGGTGAGAAACTTTTAAAGAAGTCATTATATGCATCTCCATTAATTACTTGCTCAGACACTAGTAGAATGCTTGATTTTTGGAAATCAAATTAATTTCTGCCTTAGGTCATCAAATGCTTTGCCCTATGTAACAAAAAATACTACAGCTGTAGTTTTTTTGTGCCTCCTGGGTTGGAAATTTATACAGGAAATTTACATATTAAAGATATATGATTGTTAATATCAATAATTACTTAAATTTTAGTTACTGATTTTCCATTGTAGAAAATAAATTTCACCCCAGATTTACTTAAAAGTATTTACTCATACAGTAACAGCCTTTGGTTTGTTTTGGGTAGTAACTTACTCAAAAACTGAAATGTCTCTGATAGATAGGATTTTCAAACATTCATGTATATTTCTACTTAAAACAATAATTTAATAATTATTTTCTTCCTCCATATCAAAGTTCATATAAAGTTTATGAAACACAATAAAGAGGACTTTATTTGTGCTAATAAATATTACCTGATATTTTAGCTTTAAAACTAGAAAAATACAAGCAGTTTGTAATGTGTCCAGAATTGCCTTTTCTTTTTCACTTACAGAGCACTTAAGTGTCACATTAAGCCTGAGGCAGGTCTGTCTAGAATTGTGTTTACTGTATTCCTTTCAAAATGCAGCACAGAATCTTATCGCTTATCAGTGCATAAAGTCTAACAGATTGTAGACTCAAATTTCCCCTTCCAGGCAATGTTGGTTTTCACTATTGTTTGCCACGACAAAGGTTTCATGTATTCTACAGCTTAGATTTCTGTCTTGTTTTCCTTAGCGTAACCCTCTAGGTGACCAATCAGCATTTTTCAACTTTCAGAAATTGCTTAAAATGTTACTAGAAAAACTGCACTTTAAAATTCCATGTCTTGCTTTTGACTTTTTTTTTTTTTAAAAAAGTTATACCTGATAGTTTCAGTTATATTGAAAAGGAGAAACAATTAAGCACCACCTGCAGATGATGTGACTGCAAATGAATATGATGGAAGCAAATTTGTTCATAATTCACATTTGCACTGTAATTTTAAAACTGTATAGGAAGGAACTGGCTTGGCTAGGAACAAACAGTCTTATATTTATATCTCTCTATATATAATGTCCAAGCCACAAACTCATGTAGGATCACTTTCAGAAAATTTAAAGAGATTTTACAAATGTAACTGCAATGGACCAGAAGAGTTTCTTAGGGCCTGAGCAAATAATCTCCAACCATCTCATTAAAGAATCAAAAACTATAATTTTTAGAAGCCATTCAAATCTGTTATCATGGGCTGAATACTATATTTTGACTGAATTAGTATTCAGGCCCTTACAACTTATTTTCAGGATCTTATAAGGAGCTCTGGTAGCATAGTATCTAAGGCACTTGACTGCTAACCAGAAGGCTGGCGGTTCAAACCCACCAGCCACTCCTCGGAAGGAAGGTTGGGTAATCCTACTTCTGTAGTGATACTGTCTTGGAAACCCAAGGAGGGGTCGCTATGAGTCTGGGCTGACTCCACGGCACACAAAAACAGCAACAACAACATAAGGTGACATAGTGCCTAAGGTATTTGACTGCTAACCAGAAGACTGGTGGTTCAAACTCACCAGCCCCTCCTCAGAAGGATGATTGGACAATCTACTTCTGCAGTGATATTGCCTCAGAAACCCAAAGAGGGGTCGCTATGTGTTGGATCCAACTTGATGGCACTGAGTTTGGTTTGGTTTGGTTTTCACTTTCACAATGTTCTTAAGAGTATGCCTTAGAAATTTGATCATATTATTTCCCACTTTACATCCTTTAAACACTTTATCTCCTCTGCTGTCAAATTCAAACTCTTAGGATGACATATGATTTCCATGTTCTCACTCTCTTTCTAAACTTGCATGCTATTATGCCTTCTTAGGACTAGGAAGAAGGATGTGGTGATCTAAGTATGGGAAAAAATGTCCAATGAAAAGCTTGTGAATAGTAGCTTAACATTGTCTGATAAAGTGCCAGATGATGAACCCTTCAGATTGGAAGGCACTCAAAATATGAGTGGAGAAGAGTAGCCTCCTCAAAGTAGAGCAAATCACAATGACTTGGATGGAGCAAAGCTTTTGAACCATCATGTGCTGATTACACAAATTGCACAAATCAAAATGAGAAGAAACTGCTGCGATCACCATTGATAATCAGAATAAGAATGCATAAAGTATGATCATAGGAAAATTAGAAAGTATCAAAAATGAAATGGAACACAAAAGATCAATATTCTAGACATGAGTGAGCTGAAAGGGACTGGTATTAGTCATATTGATTTGGACACTTATGGTCTACTATTGTTGTTGTTGTTGTTATGTGCCATTGAGTTGGACCCGAATCATAGCGACCCCTCCTTGGGTTTCTGAGGCAGTATCACTACAGAAGTAGATTGCCCCATCTTCCTTCCGAGGAGTGACTGGTGCGTTTTGTCATACTGTAGTGGCTTGGCTGTTGCTGTGAGGCTGAAGGCTATGCCACTGATATTTCAAACACCAGCAGGGTCACCCATGGTGGACAGGTTTCAGTGGAGTTTCCAGACTAAGACAAACTCAAAAGGAAGGAGATATCCACTTCCAAAAAAAATTGGCCAGTAAAAATATTATGAATACCAGTTACTGGAAAATATTATGAATAGCCCTGAAACATAGTCTAACATAGTGCCAGAAGATGAGCCTCTCATGTCAGAAAGCACTCAAAACAGGACTGGGGAAGAGCTGCATCCTCAAAATAGAGTCAACCTTAATGACATAGATGGAATAAATCTTTCATAATCTAACATAGTGCCAGAAGATGAGCCTCTCAGGTCAGAAAGCACTCAAAACATGACTGGAGAAGAGCTACATCCTCAAAATAGAGTCAACCTTAATGACATAGATGGAGTAAATCTTTCAGAACCTCTATTTGCTGATGTGGCACAATTCAAAATGAGAAGAAACAGCAGCAAACACCCATTAATAATCAGAATATGGAATGTATGAAGTACGAATCTAGGAAAATTGGAACTTGTCAAAAATGAAATGGAATGCATGAAGATTGATACCCTGTGCATTAATGAGCTGTAACAAACTGGTTTTGGCCATTTTGAATCAGACAACCATATGATCTTTTATGCCAGGAATAAAAAATGAAAAGGAATGGTGTAGCATTAATTGTCACAAAGACTATTCAAAGATCTATCCTGAAGTACAATACTGTTTGTGATAGGATAACATCTGTACACCCATGAAGATGGCCCATTAGTACTACTATTATTCAAATTTATGCACCAACCACCAAAGCCAAAGATGAGGAAATTAAAGATATATTACCAACATCTGCAGTCTGAAATTGACCACACATGTGACAACGATATGTTGATTATTACTGGTGATTGGAACACACAAGTTGGAAACAAAGGCAAATCACCACTAGTTGGAAAACATGATGTTGATGATAGAAATGATACAGAATATTGCATGATAGAATTTTGCAAGGCCAACAATTTTTCATTGAAAATACCTTTTTTCAACAACTTAAAGAGCAGTGATACTTGTGAACTTCGCTAGATGGAATACACAGAAATCAAATTGACTAAATCTTTTCAAAGAGGTGATAGAGAAGCTCAATATCTTCAGCCCAAACAAGTCAAGGAGCCATCAACTGTTCATATGGAAGTTAAAGTTGAAGCTGAAGACAATTAAAAGATGTTCATGAGAGCCAAAATATGACCTTGATTATATCCCTCCTGAAATTAGAGACCATCTAAAGAATAGATTTGATGCATTGTACATCAATGACCCAAATCCAGATGAATTGTGGGATGACATCAAGAACATCATACACAAAGAAAGCAAAAGTTCATTAAAAAGTCAGGAAAGGAGGAAAAGACCAAAATGGATGTCAGAAGAGACTCTGAAACTTGCTCTTGAATGGAGAGTAGCTAAAACAAATGGAAGAAATGCAAGATAAAATAGCTGAACAGAAGATGTCAAGGAGCAGCTTGAGAAGACAAAGTCAATTATTATAATGAAATGTTCAAAAACCTGGAGTTAGAAAACCAAAAGAGAAGGACATGCTCAGCATTTCTCAAGCTGAAAGAACTGAAGAAAAAATTGAAGTCTCAAGTTGCAATATTGAAAGATTCTATGGGCAAAATATTGAATGATGCAGGAAACATCAAAAGAAGGTGGAAGTACACAGAGTCACTGTACCAAAAAAGAATTGGCCCATATTCATGTATTTCAGAAGATGGCATATGATCAAAAACCAATGGTATTGAAGGAAGAAGTCAAAGCTGCACTGAAGAAATTGGTGAAAAACAAGCTTCAGGAATTGATGGAATACCTATTGAGATGTTTCAACAAATGTATGCTGCACTGGAGGTAACAACCTGGTTGGGTTGGTTGAATGCCTGGGCTGCTGGTGGTAGTATTCCCTATAATGGGACTGGTAATCAACTCCACAGTGGAATCTAATGTGAGCAGCTGAGTAGCTGCCTTTGGGATATGGTCTGCTTCCTGTATATAAGGAGGAGCCTTGGGGAACAATCTCTAGCTTATGGCATGCTTGAACCCTGCATGGAGCCGAGTCATTGCTCAGCAGCCTGCTATGTTCTGCCGATCCTAGGACTTCCAATGGACTTGAATCAATGGTCTGCCACGTGGCTTGATCATATTGGGATTGTGTCATTTTATTTGTTGACTTTGGGCTTGTTAGCCTCAGCAGCCAGTAGCTGCCTGAGTGAAGAGATGCCACTAGCTTCAGTAGGCTGGGAGCAAGAGGCATATCTAAAGCCCAAAAGATAGAGGGGCTTTCAACCAGGACCTGGAGCCTGGCACTTTGAACTTGGACTTAAAGCCTTCAAATTGTAAGAATAAACTCCTGTTTTTTAAGGCCATCCCATTTGTGGTATATTCTTGTCAGAGCAGTGCTAGGTAACCAGAAAACTAGTCTATGCCAAGAAATTTGGAAGCCAGCTACTTGATCAGCTGACTGGAAGAGATCTATGTTTGTACCCATTCAAAAGAAAGCTGATTCAACAGATTGTGGAAATTATCAAACAGTTATCATTAATATCACACACAAGTAAAATCTTGCTAAATATAATTCAAAAATGATTGCATCAGTATATTGGCAAGAAACTGCCAAAATGAGAGCTGGATTTAGAAGAAGACATGGAACAAGGGATATCTTTGCTGATGTCAGATGGATCTTGGCTAAAAGCAAAGAAAACCAGAAAGATGTTTACTGTGTTTTCAATGGCCTCATATACATGTGAAACTGGACAATGAATAAGGAAGACCAAAGAAGAGTTGATGCTATTAAGTTGTGGTGTTGGTGAAGAATACTGAAATTACCACAGACTGCTAAAAGAACTAAGAAATCTGTCCTGGAAAAAGTATAACTGGAATGCTCCTTGGAAGCAAGAATGGCCAGACTTTGTCTCACCTACTTTGGTTATGTTGTCAGAAGGAACCAATCCCTGGAGAAGGGCATCATGCTTGGTAAAGTGGAGGCTCAGTAAAAAAGGCCTTCAATGAGATGGATTGACACAGTGGCTCCAACAATTGGTTCAGGTATAGCAAGGATTGTGAAGTTGATCTAAGACCAGACAGTGTTTTGTTCTGTTGTACATAGAGACACTATGAATCGGAGTTGACTTGAGGGCACCTAACAACAACAACGGTATTTTGGAAATGACAAATTAAGAGGAAAGATGTTGCATTCGTCATCCAAAAGAACATTTCAAAATCTACCCTGAAATACAATACTGTCAGTGATAAAATAACATCCTTTATGTCTACAGAGAAGATTAGTTAATATGACTATTATTTAAATTTATAAACCAAGCACAAAAGCCAAAGATGAAGAAATTGAATATTCCTACCAACTTCTGCAGTCTGAAATTGACCAAACAAGCAATCAAAGTGCATTGATAATTTCTGGTGATTGGATGTGAAAGATTGAAACAAAGAAGCAGCATGGGAAGTTGGAAAATACAACCAAGGTGTTATAAATGATGCTGGATATTGCATGATAGAATTTTGCAAGACCAATAACTTATTCATTCCAAATAATTTTTTCAACAACATAAATGGTGACTATGCACATGAACTTCACCAGACAGAATACACAGAAATCAAACTGACTACATCTCCAGATAGTGAAAAGGAAGAAGCTCAATATCAAGGCCAGGCCCAACCAAGAAACAGACCATCAATGCTCATATGGCAGTTCAAGTTCAAGGTAAAGAAAATTAAAACATATCCATCAATACATCACACCTGAATTTAGAGACCATCTCAAAAATAAATTTGGCATTTCAACACTAATGACTGAAGATGAGACAAGTTGTGGGATGACATCAGGGATATACATGAAGAAAGCAAATGGTCATTAAAAAGACAGGAAAGAAAGAAAAAATCAAAATGAATATCAGAAAAGACTGACATTTGGTCTTGAACATGGAATAGTTAAAACTAATGGAAGAAAGTATGAAGTAAAAAATCTGAACAGAAGATTTCAAAGAGCAGTTTGAGAAGACAAAGTATAATGAAAATTATCATGACTTGGCGTTAGAAAACCAAAAGGTAAGAACAAGCTCTGTTTCTCAAGATGAAAGACTGAAGAAAAATTCAAGCCTCAAGTTAAAATATTGAAGGATTATAAGGGCAAAATATTGAATGATGCAGGAAGCACTGATGGAAGATGCAAGGAACAGACAGAGTCACTACACCTAAAAAAAAAAAAAATGGCTCATGTTCAACCCTTTCAAGAGATATCATATGATCAAGAACTGATGGTATTGAAGGAAGAATCCAAGCGGCACTTCTGGCATTGGTGAAATACCAATGGAAATTTCCATCCAGAAATTGATGGAATACCAGTTAAAATGTTTCAACAAATGGATGCAGCACTGGAGGTGCCCACTCATCTATGCCAAGAAATTTGGAAGACATCTACATGGCCAACTGACTAGAAGAGATCCAAATCTGTGCCCATTCCAAAGAAAGGAGACTCAACAGAAGGCAGAAATTATATATAAAAAAAAATCATCAATATCACACACAACAAAGTTTTGCTGAAGAAAATTAAAAAATGGTTACACCAGGACATCAACAGGGAACTGCAGAATTCTAAGCTGGATAAAGAAGAGGACATGAAATGATGGACATCTTTGTTGATATCAAATGAATCTTGTCTGGATCCACAGAATACCAGAGAGAAGTTTAACACTGTGTTATTGACTATGCCAAAGCATTCGAATATGCAGAACATAAAATAATTATGCTGTGGAAGCAGCAGTCAAGAAATCAAACCACTTATTACATTGGGCAAATCTGCTGTGAAGGGTCTCTTTAAAGTGTTAAAAAGCAAAGATGTTCATTCTAAAGATTAAGGTCCTCCTGACCCAAGCTGTGGTATTTTCAATCACTTCATATGTATATGAAAGCTGGACAATGAATAAGGAAGAGTGAAGAATTACCAATGCCTTTGAATGACAGTGTTGGTAAATAACCAACCTTGGACTGCCAGAAGAAGGAACTAACATGTCTTGAAGAAGTACAGTCAAAATTCTTAGAACCGAGGATGGTAAAACCATCTCACTTTAAACCTGTTATTAGGAGAGAAAAGTCCCTAGAAAAGGACACCATTCTTGGCAAAGTAAAGCATCTGTGAAAAAGAGCAAGCCCCTCAACAGAATGGATTGACACAGTGGCTGCAAGAATGGATTGTGAGAATCGTGCAGAACAGGGCAGTGTTTCATTCTGTTGTACATAGTATAGCTATGAGCAGGAACCAACTTGAAGCTACCTAACAACAACCACAACATGCCTTCCTAGAAGGAGCCCTGGTTGCACAGTGGTTAAGCACAGGGCTGCTAAAGGAAAGATTTGCAGTTTGAACCTACCAGCTGCTCTGTGGGAGAAAAGTGTGAGTCTGCCTTCATATGGATTTATAGCCTCAGAAACACTATAGGGTTACTATATGTCAGCATCAACTGGACAGCAATGAGTTCATTGCTTCAGCTCCAAAATAAAAAAAATGCAATTCCCCAACCACATTTACTTCTTCTTTCCTCTTTAATTGTTTTTCACCTTTACATTCACTGTGGTCCACAGAGCCTAAAATGGTTTTCCTATTACTGTTTGTTACTTAATATAAGACTTTGATGTATCCACTAAGACTCAGTTCAAATGCAATGGCCTATAATTTCTAACAAGGCCAAATATTTTTTATTCTGGGTTTCCATAACAACCACTATACCTCTGGAATTTACCATGCATTATATTGGCTGAATGGTTAGTCAACAAATACACGTACACACACACACACAAACAGATGTTGGAACGGACTGTTAACATTTGAAGGCTACCTCATGATCAACAAATAGAAAAATATGTAATACATTTGTTTGTTTGAGAGATAAATATGGGAAGTACTTAACCTGCTATAAACCAACATTGGGATACATTTGAAGGTTCTTCTCCACACATCAGTGTACAATGTTATAATATTCTTCATTCATACATTCACTCATTTATCAAGCACTTCCTAATGTAAGTCCTTATAAGAGCACTGTGTTTATGTGTGAGTAATGGGGACAGTGAATAAAATGGAATATAAGATATTAATCTCTTATAAAAAGGAGCTCTGATGGCACAATGGATAAAATATTTGTTTGCTAACAAAAGTTCTGCGGTTCAAACCCACCAGCCACTCCACTGGAGAAAGATGTGGCAATCTGCTTCTGTAACTATTTACAGCCTTGGAAAGCCTATGGGGCAGTTCAACTCTGTCCTGTAGTGTTGCCATGAGTCACAACAAACTTGAAGACAGTGGGTAACCTGCCTTCTTTACATCCCCAGTCTACCTTTTTTCAAAGGTATTGTCAGCCTTTGGTAAAGTCTAAGATGTCTTCCAACATCATGGTGCACTCTCACACAAGAACATAGAAATGCAGATCAAGCATAATAAAAAATCATTCTAATACATTTCTAAATTCTAAAGAGAAAATTTAAAGTATGCAGATGTTAAAAATGGAAGGAGGGAGAAAAGAAAAGTCATCATAGTAAGAGAAAGTTTAAAATGCATCTTTCCATGGCAAGTGGCCCAGAAAAACGGCCTTAAGTCTGGGTACTAAATCTCAAACTCTAAAGAGCATAAAGAATGAGGAGACTTAGCCACAGTACTGGATATTGGGGAAGCCCTGAACTCTGAAGCCTTGATGCACTCCTTGATCTAAGAAACTCAGAACATTCATCCACCAATGGAGAGAAGCAGTGGGAAAGCACCCAGTCTGCAAAAATATTTTGATAAGAAAAGTTGTAAGCATACCCAAGATATAAAGGCTAACAATTATCCAGAATCTTTAATTTTATGAATCAAATAGAGTCCTGAGCAAGATTTTAAAACAGCAAATGAGCTAGCCGTGGCATGGTGAAACTGTGGAATATATGAAACAAAAAAAGACATTTTATAAGCAATAGAAAGAAAGGAGAGATCACCTACAAGAAAGCACAATTAGCCTTTCCCATCACACTGTCTTCTTACCAGATATAATAAATGTAGAGGAAAATAACTGGCAGTCTAGAATTGTATGCATTTCTAAGCAATTATTCAAGAGAGCATGGGAGGGAAAAAAAAAAGTCATTTTCACACAAAAACCAATAGTTCATCATTCACAGATGCCAAATAGGTTTCAGTGGAGATTACAGACTAAAAGAATATTGAATAAAGAATACTAAATATGCCAGGGACTGGCAGAAGAACAAATAAACCTGTGTTGGATGAAGCACAGCCAGAATTCTCCTTAGAAACAAGGAAGGGAATACTTTGTCTCACATACTTTGGAGATGTTATAGGGAGGGACTAGTCCCTGGAGAAGGTCGTGGTGCTTGGTAAAGTAGAGTGTCAGCGAAAAAGAGGAAGGCCCTCAGTGAGATGGATTGACACAGGGGCTACAACAGTGGGCTCAGATAGCAATGATTGTGAGGAAGGGGCAGCATTGGAAGTGTTTTGCTCTAATGCACATAGGACTGTTATGAGCCTGAACCAATTCATTGGCACCAAACAGCAACAACATGTGAAAATGTTGGGTTCAATTCCAGCCAATGTACTTCATGCACAGCCACTGCCTGTCTGTCAGTGGAGCCATTCTGTTGCTATGATGCTGAATATGTTTCAGTGGAGCTTCCAGGCTAAAACAGATTTGGAAAAAAGGCCTGGTGATCTACTTTTGAAAATCAGCCAATAAAAACCCAGTGGCTCACAGTGGTCCAATTCACAAACTGACCATGGGGATGGTGAAGGAGCAGGCACCATTTTCTTCCATTGCACATGAAACCACCAAGAGTCAGGGGCTGACTGCACGTCAGCCAACAGCATCAACAACTTACCTCATTGTGTTGTCAGGATGAATGAAATAAAAGATGTATATGAAATTGGGAGCTCTGGTAGCATAGTGGCTAAGACACTTGCCTGCTAACCAGACGGCTGGCGGTTCAAACCCACCAGCCACTCCTTGGAAGGAAGGTTGGGCAATCCTACTTCCATAGTGATACTGCCTCGGAAACCCAAGGAGGGGTCGCTATGAGTCGGGTTTGACTCGACGGCACATAACAACAACAACAACAACATATGAAATTACCTGGAGTTCTATAAAAGAGAGGAATTTCCTCATTTATGTACATTATGTAAGGAGCTCTAGTGGTGTAGTGTCTGTGGTAGTTCAGTTTGTGTGTCGACTTGGCTGGGCCTGGTTGAGTGGCTGGGCAGCTGGGTGTAGTGTTCCCCATGGTGAGACTCCATGGTAGAATCAACTGTGAGCAGCGGAGCAGCTGCCTTAGGGATGTGGTCTGCTTCCAGTATATAAGGAGCAGCCTTGGGGAATGGTCTCTAACTTATGGCATGCTTGAATCCTGCATGTAGCGGATTCTTTTCAGCAGCCTGCCACGCTCTGCCAACCATGGGACTTTCAATGGACTTGAATTAATGTCCTGCCATGTGGTTTGGTAACATCAGAACTGTTCCTTTTTACTTGTCAACTCTAGGTTTGTCAATCTTAGCAGCCAGCAGCTGCCTAGTGAAGAAAGTGTCCAGCTTCGGTGGACTTGGAGCCAGAGGCAGAGCTCCAGGCAAGGCTGAGGGGCCTTCACCCAGCCCTAGAGCCTGGCACTTTGAACTCGGACTTACAGCCTCCAGAACTGTAAGAGAATAAACTCCTGTTTGTTAAAGCCATCCCATTGGTGGTATTTCTGTTAGAACAGTACTTGTTGATGTTGTTGTTATGTGCCGTCGAGTAGGACCTGACTCATAGCGACCCCTCCTTGGGTTTCAGAGGTAGTATCACTACGGAAGTAGATTGCCGCATCTTCCTTCCAAGGAGTGACTGGTGGGTTTGAACCACCAGCCTTCTGGGTAGCAGTCAAATGCCTTAGGCACTATGCTACCAGAGCAGTACTAGGTAACCAATACAGCGCCTAAGACATCTGACTGCTAACCATAAGGTTGGCAGTTCCAAGCCACCGGCACTCGGTGGAAGGAAGACTATGCAATCTACTTCCATAAAGATTTACTGCCTCAGAAACCCAACAGGGTTTGATATGAGTCAGAATTGACTCAATGGAAATGAATTTGGTTTTTTGGTTTGGTACATTAAGTAAATTAGTTACTGTCCTTTTAGAAATTTTGTAGTCAGCTAAAAAACGCATTGCTTTATTTTCATAACCTCATGTATTTAGGACACTTAAATAGTTTATAGAAGTATTTTGTTTAAAGACTTCTATACTACAGATTAAGAATCATGGCTAAACTTTACAATTCCTTAAATATCGCTTATAAGAAATTTAAACTAATATTGTCACATCATTTATGAGGATCTTACCATATTTTTCTTGGAAAATTATTTAGTCCATTTTAGAGCTTCGCACACATGATTTGTTTGGAGGATATGCTCACTCCACCCCATTCCAACATGGGGGGAAGAAATGTAGAAATGTGCACTCTAGTTGCCAGAAAGTCATCCCATTTAATCATGCCTTTAGATAAGAGATCAAACCATAGCTAAACAAAGTAAACAAACAGCAATACAACAGATTTGGTCCTTTTTTTTTTCTCTTTTCATTTATTGCTTGAATTCCAAGACATTTAGATTTTCTTTGGAAATAATGGAAATCCTTTTTTTCCAAAACCTAAAATTTTAAAGATATCTGCACTGGTAATTATTCCAAATATATTAGGCAGACTTTCCATACTTTCGGAACTGCCAAGTCACAGGAAAAAAAATTCTAATAGAGACTAAAATTTAGAATAAAAACAAAGTATTTGATCTTCCTCTCCTTTTACTACTCCTGTTCCTTTCATTTATTGTTTGAAAGCCCAATGTAATCCTATTTTATAGCAGATTCTTGTTTTACAGAGGACTTGCTGATGCTAGTAAGAGTCAGAGGTTAAAATGAAGTCTTAAATCGTTCGACACAAGCGTAGATTTCTGAGGTCGAACCAATGTGCAAATGTTTACATGCGGTTCGAAGTCTGAGTGATTTGAAAAAGACAATTTTTGCTCCCATGTGTTTCTCATATGTGTTAAGAGTACTCACACTCTACTGGATCTTACATCATTGAGAGTAAATAAGAGTGAAAATTAATTTGAGGCTTTTTTCCCCACCAAACTAAGTTTGGGGAAAAAAATTGAATAT
>NW_006921864.1:4447241-4452598 GCF_000298275.1 Orycteropus afer afer | reverse complement strand
ATATAGATAGATAGATAGATAGATAGATAGATATATCTATATCTATCTATCTATCTATCTATCTATCTATCTATCTATCTATATATATATATATTGTGTTTTAGAAATGAAAATGCATCAACTTAATATTTAGTGCACAAGGCTGTGGCCAGGGTTACTAAAATGTGTTTTTATATAGAAAATATAGGTATAAAAATGTTATAAAAAGAAAAAGGCTTTTTAGAAAATAGATGAGTCCCTGTAGAGAAAGAACAGCATCCATTTAACTTTTTGCTTCTGCTTTGTATCACTCACCAGGTGTCACTCACATGCCACCTTCTACAGGAGGCCTTCACTGACCATTACTTTTTAGTTTGGTCCTACTACCTGCTCCTCCATTAGCCTGTACTATTCCAAATCACATGAATACAGCATCATTGTTCTCTCTTTAATAATTTTAGACATATATAATAAATATAAATTTATATTATAAATATAGCTGAAATAAATAGCTGACAGAAATTTTAGACTGCATTGTTTAAGATCCTTATTTTGAAAACAGTTTCTCTCAGAAGCTAAAACTACATTTTGAGATATATTTGCTGCACAATGAAAATAAAATATTACTGAATCTGCCTTTTCAAGCTGCATAGAAAGAATTTGTTCATGCCATAAAGCCTAGAGACTCATTACTTTTTAAATTAAAATGCTAAAACCCAGGCATATTTAAGTACTCATAGGAAAGCTAGAATCAAAGTCACATACTTAAGCCCAAATTTTAAAAACTGGAAAAGAAAAATTGCTGAACATGTCATTTTACCAAATTTGTATGTTGACTGAAATATAAAATTACAATTCATAAGTTCTCCTATATTACTTATAGTTAGGACAACTATGGGTGGAATATGTTCCTTTAGATTTAGATCACAATGAACTTCTGTAACATGAGTCCTACATGCTGGATGTCCATGTCAAAGAAACAGATTGCAGCATTAACAGTGTTCAAAATTGTACCTTCAATATCTCAAAGAATGAAGTTACATTAAAAGATCTTCATTATGTATCAACTTTCTCATAAAGTTTTCCTGTAATAACACTTCCTATTTGGTTGAACATTTGTCTATGACTTGATTCAGCAATATAATTGTGGGAGTTGGCATTATGATAGTAAAAATGTTTGCAAATTAATCATGCTTCCTCAGACAGAGATCAACAGTTGCCTTGCAGAAGGAAAATTTTTCTACACTCCATTACCTGTAATCTTTTATTTACAATTAAAAAAAAAAAAAGATTATACTGGTCAAAGGAGAAAAAAAAATAGAGATGCATGCTTTACCTTGATGTTTGGGAACAGAAACTAAATGAGAGATATTTGAAAATTTTTGATGTTAACATTTCCTAACTACTCAAAGCAATGTGCAGCAATGACCTTAGCATACACCAACCAATATACCTAGCTATAAAAATGTTTAACAAAAAATATCAGCACTCTAGTCTTTACATTGCTTAAAACTAGAATTACTGGATTCACTATGATCTTCCAGGATGGAAATGGATGATTAGTACCCTTATTCTCCAATTTAGTTTAACTAATTTAGTAAAATATATCGGATGTCAGATTTGCATAGAAATTAGGTCTCTGATAAAGTTATAAAATAATTTTACAGACATAATTCGTTACCTATGGGTCACTGACTATATATATCAAGGTTCATGATCTCATGACAGTTCAAAATAGCAAGCTCTCATTATTTGAGTGTATTGATAAACTTTTAACTTTTGAGACATCTTGATCAGAAAGAAGGTAAAGTAGAAGAATAAGCACAGACTTTGAAGTTAGACTTGAGTTTGAATTGTGAGTCTATTACTTCCTCCCTACTTGACCTTGGAAAAATTACTGTATAATTTAACTTCAATTTCTTCAACTTGAAAATTGAGATCCTGGCTAAGGAGATCTATGGCTAAGGAAATTTAATTTAAGAATGCCTTCCATTATGGAAAACATGTTTCAACAAAAAAAATAGAAGCAGAAAATAAGCCAATCTTGAAAGTGTGAAACATTTGCATTACCTGAGTTAACTAATGGGACTCTATATTTTCATGGTCCATTAAGGTGCAGCCCAGGTATCTCTTTCACATACAGTCCTAGAAGAAAGGTTCTCTCTGACACAACAAATTCACATTTAGGACTTAGAGATGTCTCACGGAAGTTCTAGCTTTCTATGAACTAGCTAAGGGCAGGGAGACATGTGGAGGTTGACCCCACCACAGCCACCATCGTATAAAACTCGAAGAGTTCAATCTCTTTAAATTTCTCTTATTCACTGGATTTTTCTTTCTCATTTATCTCTTACCTCTTCTTCTAAACAATTTCTTAGTCTTCCTACTTGTTTGCATCCTACCACCCTCTCCCATCCTCTTTTTTTCACTTTTCTTTATTTCTTATCTTTTCTCTCTGCTCTCACTTCTCTCACATTTCTTGGTTCATTCAACACTCAGATGAAAACTCACACACACTCACACACCCACTCAGGCATTCACACACTTATTCGCCCTTCACTTTTTTTTTTTTTTTTTCCTAATCTATGAGTCAGGTTTGACTCGACGGCATATAACAACAACAACAACAGCAATCTATCAGAATATTGTATGTTCAGTGATGATTAATGTACTGTTTTGTCGTATTGAGATCATCTTCACATTGTGTTTTTTTGTGTGTCTTTTTCCTGATTATTCATGAAATTCAGAAAATGTTGCTTGGTTATCTCTTCTTTTTCCTTCTTCTTAATGAAATTCTGAAATATATATATATATATATATATATATATATATATATATATATTCTAGCAAATTTGTGAATTCCAAGGCAGAAGAGATGTGTGTTACTAGTGTATACTACTTACAGATTATTGTCACTGATTGCCAATCACAGTCTACTGAATCAAGTAGATTTTTTCTAAAAATGACTATTATAAAAAAAGGTCTTCTTAATTCTATCAAAACAATATATATCTTGAGCGCACACTTTTTTACCTTTTTACATATTTTGCTTTCTTTTCTCCACTACTTCAAAATGTGAGGGCTGAAGCAAGCTTTCAACTTCTTTAGTATCCCAAATGCAAATGGTTTCAAGTTTTATCTGAGGCCAAGATAAACCACAATTATTTTCTGGGCTTTTAAAAATATATCAGTGAAATAAAATTTTAGCTCTATGAGTCTGGAATAGACACAGGAATTTGTCTTCTTCATAAGCTTCCCAGCTGATTCTGTCGTGCAGTCAAATTTGAAGCTTACAGGCTTCAAAAGCCTCACCGTCATCTATCCCACTTCCATAAGAGACCAAGAAGCTAATACATTCTCAGAGACATAATACCATGTCATAAGGCCAATTTGTGTCTTACACTGTTTGCTATGTTGGCATCCACTAATTTCCTCTTAGTTACTTTTTCATCTAGTTTCTGACATGGTCAGTCTTTCAGTGGTGATGGTCACTCCTTGTCTCTTCTAACCATGCCTCATATGGTTGACTGTGACATAATTTCTTCTTTTTCACATGTTGATAGGCTAGAAAGCTTGAAACTGACCAGTAAGACCTCAATACATGCAACCCCTGAGACCCCACCCTGCTGCCATACATAAGCACTCTCCTACAATTCCAGTTTGTTATTGACTTGTCCCTGGATGTTTTTATTGACATACCTTCTGGGTATGTCTTCATCTGGTCATGCTGTTAGTACTAAATTGTATTTATTTTCTAACCTTCCTGCATGGGTTCCAGTGGTATAGTAAATTACATAGTATGGCTTTTCTAGCTGTAAGTCTTTGTAAACTCTGTGGTGGAATTTGCCATGAGCAATTGAGTAGCTCGTGATTGTTAAAGTTTTCCCCCTGGGGTATTTCTGTTGGGAGCAGCACAAAGTAATTTTATGGGAAGTTTGCTCTCTCTCAGGTGTGTAAAACTCTGATGTTCGGATCTGTTGGTTTGGTCCACTCTTCTAGAACTCAAAAGGAGCCCTCCTAGAAGCAGAAGGAGTCTCTCTGACTGCTGGCTGGGAAAGACATGCTGCTGAGAGAAACATGCTCCTGAGAGACATAAGAGACACACGCTGCTGAGAGAGAGATACAAGAGGCATGCACTGCTGAGAGAGCAATGTGCCCTGAGACTGGGGCTGCAGAGTGAGATGGCCACCTGCAAGAGACTGAGTGCATTTCTGAACTTGAATTGTAGCCTTTTGCTTCCCTAACAAACCCCATCATCTGTGAGTTCTGTGTGACCATTGCAGTGAATTATCAAACCCAGCGAAGAGACGGTGGGTGCTGTGGGAGGAACGTTTGATGAAAGGGCTGAAGGGAGGCAGCATGTCTGGCCTCACAGGAATAGGCCTTGAGCTACTGATGGTGATTCTGTCTTCCTCTTTTGGGGTTAGAGGAGGTCAGAAGATGCGGCCTTCTTGCCCCCTTGGCAGTCTCACACTTGAAAGACCATCCAGATCACTCAAAAACCCCCTTTGGGTCATATTTAATACAAACCACTGTTCTCCTTCATCCAATTGAGTAACTTTAAACTCAGAAAAGAATGCTCTGCTATTGACTAGACTAGAATAACACTTTTAAGCTCTTAAGGCAGTCAGAATTTGTTCCTTTTTTCTTAAGATAATACCAATGTCTGAATTAGGAACACGTTTTATGAAATTTTATGGAAAAAATTCAGTTTATATATTTTCCTACTAAAATTGGAAAAAAAGATCATCTATTTTTTAAATGTGAAATTAATGTTTATTACATGAACTATATAAATTACTGCTTTGCTCTTCTGTGAAATAAAACAAGTCTATCTTTTTCAATTATTTACATATTTATTTTTAAAATAATGCATAATATATGCAATATACTTTTAATCCAAGTATGCCCAGATTGTATGTATATGTGATTTTTAATAATAATAATGACCTAAGAAAACTTTTATATGATTACAATAAATTTCTTCTTTCATAATTTAAAATGTGGGTGACCACGACTTTTGTTTACCAAAGATGGCAATGTAGAACACAGATTCTCTTTGTTTCCTTTTTTCTTTACTGCTCTGTGTTATACATGTCAGCTTCTATTATGATTAATCATCTTAGCTTATTAGAGTCAGGATGGATTTCAAAGTGTGAGATAGGATGAGTGATAAGTGGACAAACACACGGGAAAGGAAAAACAATTTCCTGGCATAATACAATTAAAAATAACCCAACCACAAAACCAGACAGGTGTCTCTAGGGGTCTAAATAATGGCACTTTTCTAATAGCATATTAGATGTGGAACATTTCCTCATGTTAATACTGAAAGATTAATATGAACTAGAAATTGACATTAGGTTGACATTAGGTTA
>NW_006921864.1:4416247-4447141 GCF_000298275.1 Orycteropus afer afer | reverse complement strand
AGCTCTGGTAGTACAGTGCCTAAGGCACTTGACTGCTAACCAGAAGACTGGCGGTACAAACCCATCAGCCAATCCTCCAATCCTCAGAAGGAAGGTTGGGCAATACTACTTCTGTAGTGATACTGCCTCAGAAACCCAAGGAGGGGTCGCTATGAGTCGGGGCCGACTTGCTGGCACATAACAACAGCAACATATATATATATATAAAATTAAATATATTTTAATAATTACATGACAAATGTCTGGTTGATCTTTATAATTTGTAAAATAGTGTGACAAACCAACTAAATTTTAAAATAATTTGTTTCCAAGTTGTATTTGGTCCACAGCAACTAAAATACAAACAAATCCTTGGGAGAGCAGGGGGAAATGGTATAACTTTAGTGAAGTCCTTTAGTTTGATAATTTGGATTCACATCATCTTCAAATGGGTATCATATTCAGCAATGATATTTAATAGTGATCTTCTGTTTGTAGGCAGAATCATAAAAATTTAGTTCTGAAAGACTGAAAGAAGAACTCCTAGTTGTGACATTAAACACAAATGAGAAGATTTAAAAAAAAAAAAAAAAAAAAAACAAGCAATCAGTCCTATGATTAGGAATTAACAGAAGAAGGGCCTTGGTGGATGTAAGAATCTCCAAAGTATAAACCAAAAAAAAAAAAAAATAGGAAACTATTAGAATGTAGAATGTGGAAGGATGGGGTTTGATTGTGGAAGAAGACTTCCTTGAGGAAGTAACATTTCAGTTGTGATCTAAATGACTGATAGCTAAAAGTTAAGAAACCAAAAGAAAAATAAAACTATTCCAGGCAAAGGAAAAAGATGGTGAGGACCAGAAATAGAAGAAAACAAGGCAGTGCCATTGGAGCACAGTGATTAATAACAGAGCAGGACAGAACAAAGTGGGAAACAAAGACTGGACATTCCCTTCCTCCAGGGTCTTGTGTTGTGCTTCTCAAACCTCAGCACCAATTCTGATTCAGTGGGTCTGCTGTGGGGCCCCAGAATTTGCATTTCAAATAGGTTCCAGGGGTGGATGATGCTGTTCCTCCTCAGTCAACACTTCGAGTGGCCATGCCATGCACATCTTTAGCATTTGCAAGCAGAAGCTATCAAAAGGACTTTAAATATGATCAACTCTCTGGTTTAAAAGATCACCCTGACTATAGTATGAAAATTTTCCACTACAGAGAAAAATCAAGACTGAAAATATAAAATAAAAATTTCCTTTTTCTCAGAACCCAAATGAGGACATTCAAGCCTAAATAAAGTGTTAGCTATCTAAATTAGAATATTGGGATTCTCAGATCTTCTATGGAGTTCTGGTGATGTAGTGCCTAAGGTGTGTGACTACTAACCAGAAGGCTGGCAGTTCAAATCCACCAGCCACTCCTCCAAACCATCTATAGGAGTGTTTGAATTTTTACAAAGGTTATCATGACAGAATTTTTACAGAAGTGGACAAGTAAAATTTGTTTAAGTTCTACAGTAAAAAAACATTTTTTTAAACCCAAATGTTTTTATTATCTAAATACATATATAGAATTTTTTAAAATTCAGTATCTAAAACTTATCTATGATGATAAAATCTTATTAGTTATAAGCAGTGACTAAGAATATTGTCACAACAATTCATATTTTCCAACATAAAGAATGGTTAATTTCATTTATATGTAAAGAGCATTAAGATATGAATTTAAAAAGGTGAAATTCTTGAAAGTAAAACAAAAGCAAAGGATTTAAATACTAACTCGGAAGAACAAAGATCTATGAAGTCCATGAGATGTTTAATATAAATAGTGAACAAACAAACAAAAAAATGCATATTTCACTAAATTAACCTCATTCTATTTAAGCAAAGTGGTAAAGATTAAAAATACAACTAATCGTTTTGTGGACAGTATAGGGGAGCAGGTATTTCTTATGGACAGTTCAAAGTATTTTAATGCAGTACCTGTCAGAAGAATAATTTGACAATATCTAGAAAAAATTATAAATGTGCACATTACTTGATTCTTTGGACACACTCACTATAGCACACAAAGAACTATCCTCAAGGGAGTTTATTATTACTTTGTTCATTCTATCAAAAATTGACCATAGTACAAAAGTGCATGAATAAGAAGTTGATTAAAGGAAATTTGGTATTCAATACTCTGCAGCTTAAAAATGGTAGAACTATGTATATACTGAGAGGAAATAATAACAATAGCTAATATTATTGAGCACCTATACGGAGGTTGGGCAATCTACTTCCATAGTGATATCGCCTCAGAAACCCAAAGGGGGGTTGCTATGAGTCAGATCCAGCAGTGAGTTTGCTTTTTGGTTTTTATACTATGTTGACACTTTACAACTACTCTAGGAAAATTTCATTATCATTCCATTTGAATGTGTAAACTGAGACACAGAGAGGTTGAATAACTTATCCAAGATCACAAGTCAGAGCTTAGATTTCAACCCAGATTCTTAGTCTACACTAAACCAACCAAAATAGGATACAATTCTGTAAAACACATACACATACGTTTCTAATTTTGTTAAACTGTGTATCAGCCACAGGGATCAAGCTAAGAGTAGGGAATGAAGGCCATGCCCTAAAGTGGCAAGGTGGGAAAGCAGAGGAAAGTACAGAAAAAGGCCAGGGGGACCAGGATAGAGTGAGGAGTCAGGCACAGAGATCCAGGTGAGGGGAGGGGACCCAGGCCACGCCCCACAAGCAGAAAGGTTGGAAAGTGGGAGGAAAGGAGAGGAAAAAGGCCAGGGTGGCCAGGACAGAGTGAGGAAGCAGCAACAGGGATCCAGGTAAGGGGAGGTTGGAGAGCTTTTGAACAGCTAAGGGAGACAAACTTGTCTGTCAGTTTGTCCTACTGTGGTGATGTGTTGCTATGAGTCTTGAGGTTGTGCCACTGGTGTTTTAAACCCAGGAGGGTGCACACGGTGCACAGGTTTCAGCGCGGCTTGCAGACCAAGACAGACTAGGAAGAAGGAAGAGGCCATCCATTTCTCAAAGTATTGGCCAGGGGAAACCTTATGAATAGCAGAGAAACACTGTCTGATATATTACTACACAACTTTATGAATAGTGCGGGGACATTGTCCAATACAGAGGAGGAGGATGAGTCACTTAGGTTAGAAGACTCACAAAACATGACTTGGAAAGAGCTGCATCATCACAGGAGTACCAGCCTTACTGATATGGATAAGATCAAGCTTTCAAGGCCTCCATTTGCTGACGTGGCATGACTCAAATTGAGGAGAAACAGATGCAAACATACATTAATAATCAGAACATGGGATGTATGAAGTATGTATCTAGGAAAATTGAAAATTGTCAAAATGAAATGGAACATATAAAGATTGATATCCTAGGCATTAGTGAGCTGAAATGGACTAGTTTTGGCCATTTTGAATCAGACAACCATATGATCTACTATGCCGAGAATGACAGTCTAAAGAGAAATGGCATGGCATTCATCATCACAAAGGACATTTCAAGATTTGTCCTGAAGTACAATGCTGTCAGTGATAGGATAATACCCATATGTCTACAAGGAAGACCCAATAATATGACTATTATTCAAATTTATGCACCAACCACTAAAGCCAAAGATGAAGAAATTGAACATTTTTATCAACTTCTGCAGTCTGAAATTGACTGAAAATGCAATCAGGATGTGTTAATTATCAGTGGTAACTGTAATGCAGAAGTTGAAACAAAGAATCACTGGTAGTGGGAAAATTTGACCTTGGTGACAGAAATAATGCTGGACCTCGCATGGTAGAATTTTGCAAGACCAAAGACTTATTCATCACAAATACCTTTTTTCAACAAAACAAACAGTGGCTGCATGCATGGACTCCACCATATGGAATCCACAAAAATCAGATTGACTACATCTGTGGCAAGAGGCAATGGAAAAACTCAATATCTTCAGCCAAAACAAGTCCAGGAGCTGATTGTGCAACAGACTATCAACTGCTCATATGCAAGCTCAACTTGAAGTTAAAAACAATTAAAACAAGTCCACGAGAGCCAAAACATGATCTTGAATATATCCCTCCTGAATTTAGAGACCATCTAAAGAATAGATTTGATGCATTGAACACCAGTGACCGAAAACCAGAAGAATTGTAGGATGACATCAAAAACATCATACATTAAGAAAGCAAGAGGTCACTAAAAAGACTAGAAAAGAAGAGAAGACAAAAATGGATGACAGAAGAGACTCTGAATCTTGCTCTTGAGAGGATAATAGCTAAAGCAAATGGAAGAAATGACAAGATAAAAGAGCTGAACTGAAGATGTCAAAGAGCAGCTCGAGCAGACAAAGCCAATTACTATATGAAATGTTTAAAGACTTGGAGTTAGAAAACCAAAGGGAAGAATATGCTTGGCATTTCTCAAGCTAAAAGAACTGAGGAAAAAATTTAAGCTTCAAGTTGCAATATTGAAAGATTCTGTGGGCAAAATACTGAATGATGCAAGAAACATCAAAAGAAGATGGAAAGAATACATAGAGTCACTGTACCAAAAAGAACTGGTCAATCTTCATTCATTTCAGGAGGTGGAATGTGATCTAGAACCAATGATATTGAAGAAGAAAGTTGAAGCTTCAATAGAGGAACTGGCGAGGAACAAGGCTCCAGGAATTGACAGAATACCCATTGAGATATTTCAACAAACGGTTGCCCCACTGAAGGCACTCCCTCGGTTATGCCAAGAGATTTGGAAGACAGCTACCTGACCAACTGACTGGAAGAGATCCATATTTGTACCCATTCCAAACAGAATGTGAAAATTATCGAATAATATCATTAATATCACATGCAAGTAAGATCTTACTGAAGATAATTCAAAAATAGTTGCAGCAGTATATTGACAGAGAACTTTCAGAGGTGCAAGCTGGAATCAGAAGAGGACATGAAACAAGGGGTATCATAGCTGCTGTCAGATGGATCTTAGCTCAAGGCAAAGAATATCAGAAAGATGTCTACTTGTGTTTTATTGATTATGTAAAGACATTTGATTGTGTGGATCATGACAAATTGTGGATAACATTGAGAAGAATGGGAATTCCTGAACACCTGATTATACTTATGAGGAACCTGTAGCTTGACCAGGAGGCTGTTGTTTGAACAGACATTGCATGGTTTAAAATCAAGATGGGAGTGCATCCGGGTTGTATCTTTTCCCCATACTTCTTCAATCTATATGCTGAGCAAATATCTGAGAAGCTGAACAATATGAAGAAAAACATGGCATCCAGATTGGAGGAAGAATAATTAACAACCTGTAAAAAGCTGAGGACACAACTTTGCTTGCTGAAAGTGAGGATGACTTGAGGCACTTACTGATGAAGATTGAAGAATACAATCTGCAGTATGGATTACATCTCAATCTAACAAAAACAAAAATCCTCACAACTGGACCAGTAAGCAGCATCATGATAAAAGGAGAAAAGATTGAGGTTGTCAAAGAATTCACATTGCTTGGTTCTGCAATCAACGCCAATGGAAGCAGCAGTCAGGACATTAGGTGACATATAGCACTGGGCAAGTCAGCTGCAAAGGAACTCTTTCAAGTGCTGAGGGGCAAGGATGTATCCTTGAGGACTAAGGTGCACCTGACACAAGCCATGATACTTTCAATGGCCTCATATGCATTTGAGATCTGGACAACAAGAAGGACTAAAGAAAAGTTGATGCTTTTGAGTTGTGGTACTGACGAAGAATGCTAAGAGTACCATGGACTGCTAAAAGAACTAACAGATCTGTCCTGGAGGAAGTGTGGACGAAATGCTCCTTGAAAGCAAGAATGGCTATACTATGTCTCACCTACTTTGATCATGTTCTCAGAAGGGACTATTCCCTCGAGAAGGATGACATGCTTGGTAAGGTAGAGGGTCGACAAAAGAGGGGAAGCCCTTCAAGGAGATGGATTGACATGGTGGCTGCGACCATGGTCTCAAGTATAGCAAGGAACATAGAGCTGGCACTGGATCGGACGGTGTTTCTTTCTGCTGTGCATGGGGTCACTATGAGTCGGAAACAACTTGATGGCACCTAACAACAACAACAACATATATTTTTATATGCAGCTAAAACTGTGAAAGATTAAATAGTAGAAACATATTTTATAATGCTTATCCCAGAAAACCAGGATTAGAGACTATTTCTTATTTTCTAAACCTTTATAGTGTCTTTTTCACTTGTATCTCAGCTGTAGCTGGTGACACAAGAGTAAGCTCTCAGCTCTAATGCAAAGGTTGGTGGTTTGAACCTACCATGCAGCTCTGTGGGAAAAAGGCCTGATCATCTACCTCAGTAAAGATTATAGCCAGGAAAACCGTAAGGGGCAATTCTCCCCTGTCACATAGAGTTGCCATGAGTCAGAGTGAACTTGACAGCACACAACAGATAGAAGGTAAAAGACTTTCATTTCTAATGGAATTTCATATATAATGGCATTTGGAAATCTCTCATAAGGACAAACTTTTTTTTTTTTTTCCTAAACAAATACATCTAAAAAAACAAAAACCTCCATTCTCTAGGACTCTTAAGAGAGTTGGGACATGGTTGACTCACTTTTGTTGTTGTATATATCCATTACCATCTCTGAACTGCATTTGCAGTAATCTGCACTGATTGTAAGATATAAAACAGCCCTAGGGGCCATTTTTAGTCTGCACTGATTGTAAAATGTAAGGACTGCCCTGGGGGCCATTCCTTATATTCACACCAAACGTACCC
The DNA here is from genome assembly GCF_000298275.1 of Orycteropus afer afer. Lineage (NCBI taxonomy): Eukaryota > Metazoa > Chordata > Mammalia > Tubulidentata > Orycteropodidae > Orycteropus > Orycteropus afer. The sequence goes on along the minus strand of NW_006921864.1, from coordinate 4,440,384 downwards.
ACATTTCCTCAAATTTTGACAACAAGTGGAAATTTCTACTTCTACAAATTATCCAATTTAAGTTTGGATAATTAATTTTCTAACTAATGAATGACACAAAATTAAAGTTATTTCCACTCAATTAGATGTTACCTAGAAAATGAACTACTGCAGGGAAATAATAGAAAAAAGTTGAAAGCAGTCACTAGTCTTTGAATTTAGCCTTTTTCTTTGAAGCCATCTTTATGAATACTTTACTTGGATAAAAGAAAAAAGGAAACTTTTTTTATTTTAACAACTATTTATTGAACAACTATTTTCCACTGGCATTTACATATAAAACCAAAAAAAAAAAGGAAACAAGCTTACTGCCATCTAGCTGGTTCCAAGTCCTAGTGACCCTCCTTGGGTTTCTGAGGCAGTAAATCTTACAGAAATAGATTGCCCAATAAAGACACACACACACACACACACACACACACACACACACACGGGAGGCCTGGTGGTAGTAGTGCCTAAGGCATTTGACTGCTAACCAGAAGGCTGGCAGTTCAAACTCATCAGCCACTCCTTGGAAGAAAGGTTGGGCAATCTACTTCCGTAGTGATACCACCTCAGAAATCCGAGGAGGGGTTGCTATGAGTCAGATCTGACTCGACAGCAGTGAGTTTGGTGTCACATCTATATATCTGTCTATCTATCTATCTATCTATCTATATATATATATTTTTTTTTTTTCTCCAACAAACCTATATTGTAGAAATTTTTCCCCATACATTACCAAAATTTGCCAACTCATGGAGAACATTCAAAGAGAACATAAAACTTCTCCAAATCCACACTAATAAGAAATTATGGTGGTATTTAAACAAAGGTCTATTTGGCTGCCCACTAAAATCTTATGATATGTTTCCTTACTGACGTTTTATTTTCATCCAATTATTTAATTCACGTTTTATTCAGAAAATAACTTCTAGTTCATAGGACACTATGCTAATTCATGTAAAATCAATTAATTAAGGGCCAGAGTTACTTTTTTTGGATAATTTACTACATTTTAGCATGTGATTTTTAATGTTACTATTACAATAAATATTTATCATAATTTTCCATTACAATCCAATGAACAACTAAAAAAAATAATAATAATAAAAAAAAACACTCACCGCCATGGACTCAGGTCCAACTCATAGCAATCTCTCCTTGGGCTCCCAAGGTGGTGTCACTACAGAAGTAGATTGCCCAACCTTCCTTCCGAGGAGTGGCTGGTGGGTTTGAACTGCCAGCTTCTGGTTAGCAGTCAAATGCCTTAGGGACTACACCACCAGAGCTCACCCAATGAAATAAGCATCTATATTATATGTAGATATATGAGTCAATGCTAATGAACCATCTTATTTTGCTGCTGTAGCAAAATCAAAATCTCCTACAATGAGTAACATTTAGCTATATTTTGAAATGTGACTTTTTTCTTTTTTGAAATGTGACTTTAAAGTAAAACATATAGAAATTTTGGGTTGAAATTTTAACTATAAATATAAAATTTCTATTTTTACAAAAAGCTATAATGTATTGATACATGTTCACAGTATTATATTAGTCTATAAGTTTAAATTTAAGAATTTTATTTTAATGAAAATTTTTCTATTGTTACTTTTAAATTGTATCTTCTATTTTAATAGATATTTTAAATGATGAATGAACTTATGTCAGTTTAGTATTATTAAAACATATCATAAATTAATCGTACTTAATACTTGTACTGCCTAAATGAAGAAGTAAACAAATCATGGACAATAAAAAGGTTTTATTTGGCTGAATATACTACTGAAGTTCAGTGTAGCATTTTACTATTAGTGGTGACTACATCTGTTTGTGCAAACAGCATCTCTGCGGAGTGAAGTTCTTTGTTCTGGTGGAGAGTAGTTCTGCTTACTGGCAAAACCAGTACCTTTCTGCCCTATTATTGACCTCGACTTTGACCTGGCTGGACCACCCTCACTGGAATGGAGGGTAATAAAGTCTTCTGACTGACTCACACCTGAGTTTAAGCTAAGCAGAGATAATCAATCACCTACAATTAAGTGTTGTGGTTTTGTGATGTGGACATTTACAGGGGCTTGAGCTGAGATCACCAAACACCATTCATTTAAGTTTCAGAGCTGTCTCAGACTGGGATCAAGGGTATTTTAACTAGTTCTTCAGGAACCATTTACCAGATTCAGAGTTGAGAGATACGATCTTAGAGGCAAAAGAATGAAAATAGACTTTCCAAAATAATAATGATAGACTTATTGTAAACAAGAAGTTGAACAAAAAGAACTGACGATTCCTTCAGGAAATACTACCTTTCTTAATTTATCTCAAACTTTGATTGGGCTAAACTCATTAACATCTCATGTTTCTTAGTTCATAAGTAGTATGTCTTTGCTAGCCCAAATATTTTACTTCCTAAAATGAATTTTGGAATATTAGATAAATTAGCATGCTGTGTTTACAACTACTTTTCAGGATGTTATTCCAAAAGTCTTGCCCCTTGTCCTCCAACTCATCTTTCCCAAAGTCTTTAAGTACTTCTGAAGATCAAGTCCTCTTGGTTGGTTTTAAATGACCTTGTCTCCTAAATTCTAAGCCCATCCTGACCTTTACCTTTTTAACTTTACCCCTGAAACACCACACACTTTTTTTTTTTTTTTTTTAATAGGGGGAAAAAAAAAAAAAACCTGCTTTCACCAGGCAAAGTAAAGCAACATGTAGCATTCTCATCCCCCTAGAAAGCAGCAGGGTTGTTTCTTACATGTAGAGGTTTAAAATATCCCCTCAGATGGTTGTTACTGATGAATGTACAGCTTGCCTTAGAGAATAGAACAGAAATAACATTAGCCTATTTCTCTCCTATTGGAGTTCCACATGCTTCACTAGCAAACCATTTAGCTAGAGAGCATGTGTTAAGATACTTTAAAGCCTATTGTGAATACTGTGATTTCATGTTCCTTTGTCTTGTCTAAACTAGATGGTATGTGCCTTTAGAGATTGTATCTTAGATGTTTTGTAACACTACTCATAGTAACTATATGCACTCTTTAGTCATGTCATCTAAATGAATGAGTTGATAAAGATTGTTTTTAACTATTACTCTCAATTGATCACTTTATCCTTAAATAAAGTCTGCATTCCTACATGGTTTGGTGGCATTTGAAAATCCCTGTGGTATAATAGATTGTCAAATCAATTATATGATCTTGAGGAAAGAAAAATAATTTTGGGGTATTTTTATAGATGGCACTCTTGAAAATTGTATTAATAAATGGTAAGACTCCTAATTCAGTGAACTCAGGAACTCATACACACAGGAATAATTGGCATTCAGTTACAAATTTAGTCACAATTTGTAAGTGTACCTTATTGGATTTTTCTGTTAAGAATGTGATATTTCTCATACTTTCAGTATGGTATTTCCCCAAAATTGTTGTAATTTAGGGAATGCTTTGCCAGGGACTCTGGGCAAAATCATCTTTGTCACCTGTTTGTGAAGTCTCTGAAATAAATATCACTATAAACAACCTGTCCATAACTCTGAATTTGCTTTTACATGTTGTTGTTGTTGTTATGTGCCGTGGAGTCCGACCCGACTCCTAGTGACCCCTCCTTGGGTTTCTGAGGCAGTATCACTACGGAAGTAGATTGCCCAGTCTTCCTTCCAAGGAGTGCCTAGTGGGTTTGAACCAGCAGCCTTCTCATTAGCAGTCAAGTGCCTTAGGCACTACACTACCATATCACCCCAAAATATCCAATGGAGGCACGCCACTCTGTTATATTTTCAATGGACATATGACCTCCTAATTCAAATGAATTTGCTCAACCACATTTGTAATTCCATTTCCAGATCACCACTCTCCAAAGGAGGTTAATTTTTAGGTAGAGAAAAGGGGAGGAGGTTAGAAGATTATCACTAATGTGGAGATTGCTGATTGTTTTTTTTTTTTTTTTTTTACTATACCAGGGTGTTCTAATTTAAATGAGGAGATTATAAATTTGATTCAAGTATTTAAAATATTTTTTTAACAAAAAGATATGTTCCACATTCTATTTCCTATTCTAGATCCTTTTCTTTATCCTAGCACAAAACATAAATAGAGAGAGAAGAGATTTATTTTATCTTAATTTTCAAACAAAAGGTCAACAAATTATGAACTCGGTTCTAGAAGACTGCAAAGAATCTGATAATTTTCCTCAAATTCTGCACATAAAAGAAAGAAAAATAAAAAAGAACACATACTCAAAGAATTTCCTGACTTATACTTTGCAAATATATTTTGAGTATATTTATTTTATATGTTTTTAATTTTATATACCCTCACTCTTATTTATTTTTGAATGGTTTTCTACTTTAGAATATATTTTATGAGTATAATCTAATAAAGCAGAAGAACGGAACAGAGTCAGAAGATTATCACTAGTTACGTGATTTTGAACAAGTCATGGACCTCAAGAGTCTCATTTTTTTTAAATATCTTAAATAAATAAATAATCTCAAAAGTCCTTTCCAGCTTTTGAATCCCTTGTTTCGGATGGGATTCATAAGATGGGACCGTGGTGGTGGAACATAAAGTAGTCTTTAGTTATTGAGATTCTGATTTTGGTCGTTTGTCATGCCCTAATATATATTAATTGCCCGTTGATTCAGATGAGTTAGGCTGGAAGACTTTGAAAAGTACACAACCGCTTCCTGTAAATGCCCATATTTGTAGTAATGAAAAAAACACATCTGTAAATTCAATATTATTATTTTGCTTTATACAGCTGTATCTATTTAGGGACTAATTTTCCTCTTTTAGTTCTTTCCTACTCATTTTTAATGTTGAAATAGCATGTATTTTTTTCAAAGGAATAATCAGTGTCATTTATGAGAGAGCTGTATAACATAAATATTCTGACCTATTTAATTGGGAATACCTTTTACTGAAATTATTCAGCAGCCAAACCAAACACCAAACCAAACATACTGCCATCAAGTCGGACCCAATTTATAGAGACCCCTCCTTGGGTTTCCAAGGAGGTATCACTACGGAAGTACATTGCCCAATCTTCCTTCCAAGGAGTGACTGATGGGTTTGAACCACCAGCCTTCTGGTTAGCAGTCAAATGCCTTAGGCACTACACCACCAGAGCTGTCATACACACACATACAAATGAGCTAGGACTCAGTTAAAGTTGTAAACTGTTTGCACAAAAAAAATACAGTCATGAGCATTCAATAAACTCATGATCTGGCAGCTACTCAAACACATATAAAGAGAATGGAGACATTTCATGATAACTCTTAATAATATAAGATTAATAAAACATGTTTTTCCCTTAGCATTTGTTTTGTAAACTATGAAAGGAAGTATATGGAGTAATTTCTCCAAATTTCTAACTCTAGGTTTTAACAAAACAATTCTGAGAATAGTGCTTACCATTTTTTAATGTTATTTAGTTAAGTTTTTTTTTCAAATTCCTCTTTAAAAAAAAAAAAAACCTTTAGAAATAGAAAGTGAAACAAAATATATCTGTGCATATTTAAGAATGCACTCATGTATTAGCATATTTAGTCACAGTTTACTAAATGTCTACTATGTGTCAGCTTGTGGGTAAAATAGGATGAATGCAATAGCTAACTGAACATATGAAATCCCTATTCCCACAAAATGTATATTTAAGTGAAGAGGAGAAAGAGAATAAAGATCTCAAACATTTTATACGTGCACACGCACACATACATACACACACACATGCCCCCAAAATCCTTAGGAGTTACATATATACAAAAAGATAATAAATTAAGCATGGGAAGGAAGCTACGAATCCTACAAAGTACCATTTAACATTGAGAGGTCAGAATGTCATCTGAATAAATGTATATTTATGTTGGTATAAAGTTTATATGAGTGTACATACAGAAGATATTTATATTCATATACAAAGAATTTCTCAAGTATGGCACTATTGGTATTTTGGGCCAGATATTTATTTCTTATGGAGGACTATCTTGTACATTAGAAGATAAGTAGCAGCACCTATGTCCTCTAGTCAGTAGATGCCAGTTGTACACTCCATTTAGGACAACCAACATGTCTCCAGGCACTGCAAAGGGTCTTTTGTTGTTTTTAGGTGCTGTGAACTCGGTTTCGATTCATAGTGAGGCCACTTACAGCAAAATGAAACCCCACTGGGTTCTGCATCATCCTCATAATTGTTGCTATGCTCGATCCTATTGCTACAGCCACTGTGTCAGTCTAACTCTTTGAGGGCCTTCCTCTTATTTGCTGAACCTCTACTTTACCAAGCATAATATCCATTTCCAGGAACTGGTCCCTCCTAACAAGACCAAAGTATCAGAGACAAAGTCTGGCCATTATTTCTTCTAAGGAGTTTTCCAGCTAATACTTCCTCCAAGACAGATCTGTTTGTTCTTCTGCCAGTCCATGGTATATTCAATATTCTTCACCAACACCACAATTCAAAGACATCAATTTTTCCATCTTCCTTATTCATTGTCAAGCTTTCACATGTATATGAGGTGATTGAAAATACCATGGCTTGGGTCAGGCACATCTTATTCTTCAAAATGACAATTTTGCTCTTTAATAGTGTAAAGAGGTTTCTTGCAGCAGATTTGCCCATTGTCATACATTGATTTCCTTATTGCTGCTTCCATAAGTGTTGATTGTTGACCCAAAGAAAATGAAATCTTTGACAACTTCAATCTTTTATCCATTTATCATGATGTTGTTTATTGGTCCGCTTGTGAGGATTTTTTTTTTTTTTTAATGTTGAGGAATAGTCCATACTGAAGGATGTAGTCTTTGATCTTCATCAGTAAGTGCTTCAAATCGTCTTTACTCTCCACAAGCAAGGCTGGTTATCCACATCTTGCAGGTTGTTAATGAGTCTTCCACCCATACTAATGCCCAGTTCTTTTTCATATAGTCCAGATCTTCAGATTATTTACTCATCATACAGATTGAATAAGTATGGTAAAAAGATACAACTCTGATGCATCCCTTTCCTGATTTAAAACCATGCTGTATCCCCTTGCTCTGTTTGAATGACTGTCTCTTGGTCTATGTACAGGTTCCTCAAGAGCATAATTAAGTGTTCTAGAATTCCCATTCTTTGTAATATTATCCATAATTTGTTATGATCCACACAGTCAAAGTCCTTTGCATGGCCAATAAAACACAGGTAAAGATCTCTCTGGTATTCTTTGGTTTCAGCCAAAATCCCTCTGACATCAGCAATGATATCCCTCATTCCATGTCCTCTATTGAATTTCTGGCAGTTTTCTATCAATGTACTGCTGCAACCATTTTTAAATTATTTACAGCAACATTTTAGTTGTGTGTGATATTAATGATATTGTTAGATAACTTCTGCATTCTGTTGCATCACCTTTCTTTGGATCTCTTCCATTCAGTTGTCCTGGTAATTATCTTCCTAATTTCTTGGCATAAATGAGTGAGTGCTCCCAGCCTTGTATACATTTATACTAGAAATGAAATTATAATGTTGATGATAGTAATACTTAACCAGGGTCATTCATTTAGTTAATTAAATAAATGTAAAAATGGAATTAGTGAAGATAAGACTGGTCGTCACAACTCAAACATCAGTGGCTAAATTTAATAATCCAAAGCATTTACCTTCTCAGTGGCAGAAATGAGTTGAAAGCATATGCATTATCTACTGGTGAAGCAGTGAAAAAATATTACTGTAAGAATTGATGAAGAGTAGAATTACACATTGGGCATTATGTAATAACTGGTGCTGAACTTGCTTTTTCTGGAGTAAATAAAATAAATAAAGATGGTAGTTAGTGCCTAAGACATTTGACTGCTAACCAGAAGGCTGGTGGTTCTATCCCACCAGCCTCTCTTCAGAAGGAAGGTTGGGCAATCTACTTCCATAGTGATATTGCCTCAGAAACCCAAGGAGGGGTCAGTATGAGTTGGGTCCTACTCATTGGAAAATAACAACAACAACAACAACAACAATTATTTTCAAGCATTGGGAAACAGGCATTTTAGGATTGGTGCCCCTAACAGAAGGCAAACACAGGGCATGAGTTACATGTTAGCTCCGATTTTCTGTCTGGAGATACTTTCTGATCAGCAGTGCAGACAAATGGAGCCTAAAGAGAGAAGGCAGGTTCACTGAAATGAGGAGGTAGAGATTACCTATGATGTTTATGTAGCTGAAATTTTCAGGGGAGGATAATTTATAGGACACATTTGCACAGAATTGTGCCCAGAAATTGGAGGGTGGGTTTTCACCCTAGTTATGAGTAAGAAAGGAGCTCTGGTAGCATAGTGCCTAAGGCATTTGACTGCTAACCAGAAGGCTGGCAGTTCAAACCCACCAGCCACTCCTCAGAAGGAAGGTTGGGCATTCCTACTTCTGTAGTGATACTGCCTCGGAAACCCAAGGAGGGGTCGCTATGAGTCGGGGCCGACTTGATGGCAAATAACAACAACAACAACATGAGTAATAATTAGGATGTACGTGTGCAAAAGGAGATTGATTGATGGTGAGATCAGAAATTATACAGGGCTTGGACACATTACAAACTGACCAGACAGAATATGAGGACCTCTCTGAGAAATTCAGAAATTCAAATGAGATCACAGAGAAACAACATCTTAATTATAAGATCCATGCAAGAGCTAAAATCTAGTAGTAAAGGAGAAAATATGTAAACTAAAGAAAAATAATAAAATACATATGAATTGGATCCAAAAGAGGATAAACTAAGCCTGAACAAAGTTCCACGCTATTTTATTAGGAAGATTGCATAAGCAAAATTTTCCATAATATTTAATCCATGTGGACACACATATAATAAATGATTACTAGGAATGGGAAATGTAGGAGACTATGACCATATCAAAAAAGAAAAAGCCAATGGAAATAAAACTGCAACATGCACTAGATAAATATATTTAATGAGTTAAGGGCAATGATTAACATAAGGAGTGAGCAGGTGAGTAATCTTGGAGATAAATGAAAAAAAAAATTAATAATAACAACAAAAGTGAATTCTAGAACTTAAAAATACAATATCTTAAATGAAGAATTTAGTTGATAGACTTAACAGAAAATTAAACCCTTCAGAATAAATGCTTAATGAACTTAAAACTTAAAGATAGGATAATAAGCAGAGTAAAAATTATTGAAAAAAAATCAACAAAAGCTTAATGATCAATGTATAATATTAAGGATTATAACACATATAATTTTTATATAATCTAGATATAATTGGTGTTTCAGTTACTTTGTGCCACTCTAATAGAAATACCTCAGATAGATGGTTTTAACAAACAGGAGCTTATTCTCTTACAATTTTAGAGATAGAAATCATGAGTTCAAAGTGCCAGGCTCTAGGGGATGAGTGAAAGCCACTCAGCCTCGGACTTCAGCTCTGCCTCATGCTCCCAGTCCACTGAAACAGGAGGTTCTCTTCACTCAGGCAGCTGCTGGCTGCTGAGGCTGATAAACTAAAGGTCGACAAATAAAAAGGTACAATTCCAATATTACCAAACAACACAGCAGGCCACTAATTCAAGCCAAGAAATGACCCAAGATCAATCAGCAGAGAATGGCAGGCCGCTGAACAATGACACAGCTATATGCAGAGTTAAAGCATGCCAAAAAGCTAGAGACAATTCCTAAAGCTTCTCATTTTATGCAAGAAGCAGACCACATCCCTAAAGCAGCTACTCAGCTGCCCACAGGAGATTCCACCATGGAGCTGATTGCCTCATCATGAGAATAACTACCACCAGCTGTCCAGCCACTCAAATCAGGCCCACCCAAGTTGATACATAACCTTAACTACCACAATTGGATTCCCAGAAGGAAAAAATAAATAAATAAATAAAGGACAATGACAAGAAACAATTGAAAGACTTGTGATTGAAAATTGTCAAATTTACAGATCCAAGAATCTGAACAAACTTAAAGTAAAATAAATAAAACTAAAACCCCAATTAGTCACATCCTAGTTATGATGAAAGTCAAAATAAAGAAATGTGACAAAAATCATCTGGGAAAAAAGACATTTCACTAAGAGACCAACAGCACAAACGACAGATAACTTCTCATAAGAACGAATGGAAACCAAAAAACAACGCTGCATTCACCTTCTTCAAAGTGCTATGTAGAAAGCAAAAGGAGCTCTGGTGGGACAGTGGTTAAGGCATTCAGCTGCTAACCAAAACTTTGACAGTTCAAACCCACCAACCACTCTGTGGAAGAAAGATAAGGTAGTATCCTTCTGTAAAGATTTAAAGCCTAGGAAATCATACCAGACAATTCTACCCTTCCCCATGGGGTTGCTGTGAGTCTGAATTGACTCCATGGCAGTGGGTTTTGGGGTAAAGAAAACAAATAACACATAAACAAAACATTAACCCAGAATTAGAGATCAAACTAGTCTATCCTTAGAGCTGAGGAAACTTGTCAATAGCATACATAGAATTAATTATAAGAAATGCTAAAAGGAGTATTACAGGCTAATAAGATTAAAATTTGGACTGGCATGAAGGAACGAACAACACAGGAAGTGGCAAATGTTAGAAAATACAAAAGATTGAATTTTGTCTTTTTTTAATTTCTTCAGTAATCAATTGAATGCTTATAGCAAAAAAGTAAAAAAAAAAAATTGTTCTGAGATTTATAATGTATGTAGAAGTAAAATAATAACAAGAGTGGCATACAGAATGGTATGGCAAATATTTGGCTTTTCTAAGTAGTTTGGATCTAGTGGGATTTGGGAGATTATGTTATATTAAAGATCGATGTGGAAATTTCCTAATCACTACAAAATTGCAAAGACGTATGGTTAAAATACAATCTCAACTGTCACTGCTGACGAGTCAGATTCAACTCATAGCAACCCCTCCTTGGGTTTCCGAGGTGATATCACTACAAAAGTAGATTGTCCAATCTTCCTTCCTAAGAGTGGCTGGTGGGTTTGAACTGCCAGCCTTCTGGTTAGCAGTCAGATGCCTTAGGTACTATGCCAAATAGAAGGAAAAAGATGGAAAAAAAAAAAACATGAAACAATGAGTTTATCATCCCACTTAAAAAAAGCAGAGATTGACAAATTAGACAAAAAAGCAAGACCTAAATATATGTTGTTTACAAGAGATAATATGATAAATACAAAGACATGTTGTTGTTTGGTGCCATCGAGTTAATTCTGACTTAGAGACCCCATGTACAATAGAATGAAACATTGCCCTGTCCTGCACCATCCTTGCTATGATTGCGCCCATCATTGCAGCCACTGTGTCAATCCATCTCATTGAAGGTCTTCCTCTTTTTCTCTGACCCTCCAGTTTACCGAGCATGACATCCTTCTCTAGGGACTGGTCCCTTCTGACCACATGACAAAAGTAGATAAGAAGTTTGGCCATTCTCACTTCCAAGGAGAATTCTGGCTGCATTTCATCTAGGATAGATTTGTTTTTTCTGGCAGTCCATGATATTTTCAGTATTCTTAGTCAAGTCCACAATTCAAAGGCATCAACTCTTCATTGGTCTTCCTTATTCATTTTCTAGCTTGCACATGTATATGAGGGGCTTGAAAACACCATGGTTTGGGTCAGGGATACCTTAGCCTTCAAAGTGACATCTTTGTTCTTAAGTACTTTGTTCCTCAAGGTAGAATTGACCTTAATGTTGTGTATGAAGTAAAGCTTTAGGCACCTCCATTTGCTCATGGCACATGACTCAAAATGGGAAGAAACAGCTACAAATATTCATTAATAATCCAAATGTGGAATGTATAAGGTATGAATCTAGGAACATTAGAGGTTGTCAAAAATGAAATGGAGCACATAAAAATCAGTATCCTAGGCATTAGTGAGCTGAAATGGACTGATATTTACCATTTTGAATTAGACAATTATATGCTTTACTATGCCAGGAATAAAAAATTGAAGAGGAATGATATCACATTCATTGTCACAAAGAATATTTCAAGATTTATCCTCAGTCAGTGATAGGATAATATCCATATGCCTACAAGGAAGACCAGTTAATATTACTATTATTCAAATTAACAAAGACATAGCTTGTATAAAATAATATGAAGAAAATATATTACATACAAGCAATAAATATAAGTAAGCAATTATGACCAAATAAATAGCAAACAAAGTAAACAATAAGAGACAAAGTATTACTAGAGACAAGAAAAGGCATTTCTTAATAGAAAAGTTCATTTCTCTTGGAAGACATAATAACTCTAACATTGTACCTAATAAAAAGTTCAAAATAAGGAGAGATAACTTGAAAGGACTAAAAGAAGAAATAAATAAGTCCATAATCATAGATAAAGATTTTCACATTCTTCCCATAGTAGGCGGTTCAAACCCACCAGCCACTCTTCAGAAGGAAGGTTGGGCAATCTATTTTCATAGTGATACCTCTTCAGAAACCCAAGGAGGGGTCGCTATGAGTCAGGGCTGACTTGACGGCACATAACAACAACAACAACATTCCTTAGTAAAATCAAGAAGGATATAAAAATTTTAAATAAAAGTAACAACCAACCGAATATAACTCACATTTGTAAAACATTGCCCAATACAATACGTGGTTTGATTCATATCTGCTGCTTCCATGGATGTTGATAGTGGATACAAGTAAAATGAAATTCTTGACAACTTCAGTCTTTTCTCCGTTTATCATGATGTTGCTTATTTGTCCAGTTGTGAGGATTTTTGTTTTCTTTATGTTGAGGTGTAATCCTTACCAAAGACTGGAGTCTCTGATTTTCATCAATAAGTACTTCAAGTCAGCTTCATTTTCAGCAAACAAGAATGTATGTTCTACATATGTCAGGTTATTAACAAGTCTTTTCCCAATTATGATATTGCATTCTTCATTATATAGTTTAGCTTATGTGAACTTAAGAAACAATGGGTAGGAGAAAAAATGGAATATTTATAATATATCAATTAAAATTAGAGAACTGCACAATTTGCATATTATGTGCTGATAAATTTGAAAGTTTCAATGAAACAATTTTATAAAAATAACTGTTTCAATCTTGGTTTAAAAGTAAAAATCATTCTGAAAAGCTCTATTTACAACTTTTTTCAATCTGTACTCCTGGGTAACTTATGGCATAAAACAACAGGTAATTATGATGCTTAAGCATTGTTCCAGACATTGAGAAATAATAAAAAGCCAACTCTGATTTATTTCTGTGAGGAAATGTTGTTCTAAGTCTGTGTAAAATATCCAGCATGACAAATGTACATAGCTATGCCTCTCCTTTAAAAATAATAATATGTGAGAAAATAAAACAACAATGGGAGATAGGTATATCTATGAGTCAGAAAGACTTATTCTGAATTTTTAAGGATGGTTTTGTATTTAGAAATATATTAATAAGTACATAATAGCTATGAATAAGGAGCTCTGGTAGCATAGTGGCTAAGGCACTTGAGTGCTAACCGGAAGGCTGGTGGTTCAAATCCACCAACCACTCCTCAGAAGGAAGGTTGGGCAATCTACTTCTGTAGTGATACCACTTTGGGAACACAAGGACAGGTCATTATGAGTCGGGGCTGACTCGATGGCACATGACAACAATTTATCATACTGTCATCTCTGAAGATTCTACAAGTAAAATTGATACTCAATTCAACAATTCCTAATTACCTGTTGTACAAATTATTTCAAACTTAACATCAGCATTTTGTTTTATGGTAAACCTAGGGTACAGGTTTATTACCTATGGTCCATGAATAAATACGATGGCATCTATAAACTAAGTGAAAAAAAAAAGTTTGTGGGGAGTGATGAGTGAGGAAGACAAAATTATTTTTCTCTTAAACACACACTTCTTTTTATATAGAAAAAATGTTTTTTAAAAATAATTCATGGCATGTTATGCAAATAGAGTATTACTGTTTTCCTGCAAAGAAATATGAATTGGCATGAGACTCTATTGTCTACAGCTACAAAATATACAATTACTGTCTCTTTGTTTTGATGCTTAGAATACTTTACTATTGTAAGAATAAAAGAATATATATCCTGTCAATAATTATTGGCCTCTGGTATTTGTTTAAAATGGCCTATCTCAATTAAGAAAATGTCAAAGAAAAAGGGAAGACTAAACTTGTATGTTTTTACCTTATATTACTAAACACAAAGGAACATAAAAATCTCAGCATTGCTTGGAATGTAAGTGATTCTGAAAATTCAACAGAAAGATCATTTTCCATGAGAAACTGTGGATCACTTTTGTGCAGGAGATGATTTCATTAAGAGAGGTTGAAGTAACATGATCACGCTAAAATAATCTGGTCTTGGAATTTTTTAGAAGTTTGCTTGTTACTAATTAGCAAAAGAAACCCCTGGTGTTTCAAAAGTCATTCGAAGTTATCTGAAAATGTTCTCTCTCATTTGCTGTTTAAACCAGAGGATGAATTATTCTATCTGTTCTCTAATAGTGTGTTACAAACCACCTCAAAATTTTGTGGGTTACAACTTCTAATGTGTATTATTGCTCATGAATCCACAGGACAGTGTTGTGGTTCTGCTGACCCGGGCTGGACTTAAATCATCTCACTTGGCTTTCTCACATGCCTCCAGTCAGCTGGTAGCTCTGTTAAGGGCTGAGCATGGTCCAGGAATTACTAACATGATAATCTTTAGATTCCAACAGATAACCAAGATAATTCACACAAAAATAAATCAAAACAGCTAATGAACATAACTATTCATAGGAAAATGTTCAGCTTAATATTAATGAAAGAAATATCAACTTAAAAATGAAATCCTTCCTTTTATTTAAAGAATTGTTGTTGTTGTCAGATGCAATCTAGTAGGCTCCAACTCACAACAAACTCTATCTACAACAGAACAAAACACTGCTGGGTTCTGCTCTGTTCTCACAAAGGAGGCTATGCTTGAGCCTATGGCAGCCATGCTGTCAATCTATTTTGTTGAGAGTCTTCCCTTATTTTGATGACCATCTACTTTATCACGCATTATGTCCTTCTCCAGGGATTGGTCCTTTCTGACAATGTGACCAAAGTAGGTGAGACAAAGTCTGGCCACCTCACTTCTAAGGAGCATTCTGGTTACACTTCTTTAAAGACATATTTGTTCATTCTTCTAGCCATCCGTGGTCTCTATAATATTCTTAGACAAAATCACAATGTAACGGCATCAACTGTTGTCAATCAAAAGCTGTTAGGTGTAAACACTAAGAAATGCAATGTAGAATCACATTAACATTCATAAAAGGATGAGCTATTAACAATTGGTGTAACTTTTCTGGAAGCAACCTGACAAATTTATAAAAATGTAATATCCTATCTACAATTTCCACTTCTAAAATAATCTGTCATAATATAAGAATCTGAAGTACTGTTAAAGATTTTGGCAGGATAGTTTTAATTGTAGCAGTATTTAATTTGATAAAGATGTAATGTCCAACCATATAAATCATTAAATTATTGTGTCAACGTGATTGATTACTACAGAACCTTTAAGAAAAATAAATGTAAAGAACTATTGAATTGAAAAGTAAAGTACATATTTAATATATTTATGAGTCTAATAATTTTAATATAAAATATCCAGAGGAAATTAACTGAAATCAGAACAGAATAAAATGGTGGTTTTCTGAGCTTTGTAATTATGGTTAAAAATAGCTACTTCTTTTCTGTAATCTTTCATATGTATTGTACATCAGGTACTATTTTAGAATGGTATTTTTTTTGTAATAATTTGTTGCTATTATTTTACAACTTTTAAAGATGTTGTGGTTGTTGTTGTTAGGTACTGCGGAGCCAACTCTGGCTCCTAGCAACCCTATGCACAACAAAGGAAACACTGCCCAGTCCTGTGCCAGTCTCACGATCCCTGCTGTACCTGAGCCAATTGTTGCAGCCACCATGTTAATCCATCACATTGAGGGCCTTCCCCTTTTTTGTTGACCCTCCACTTTACCAAGGATGATATCCTTCTCCAGGGAATGGTTCCTTCTGACAACATGACCAAAGTAGATGAAACAAACTCTGGCCATTCTCATTTCCAAGGAGCATTCCAGCTGCACTTTAACAGATTTGTTCGTTCTTTTGGTAGTCCATGGTACTTTAAATATTCTTCACCAACATCATGACTTAAAAGAATCAACTCCTCTTTAGTCTTCCTTATTCATTGTCCAGGTTTCACATGTGAGGCGATTGAAAACACCATGGCTTGAGTTAGGCACACCATAGTCTTCAAAGAGTCATTTTTCTCCTCAGCACTTGAAAGAGGTCTTTTGCAGCAGATTTGCCCAGTGCAATATGTTGTCTAATTTCTTGACTGCTGTTTCCATTGGTGTTGATTGTGGAACCAAGCAATGTGAAGTCTTTGACAACTTCACTCTTTTCTCCATTTATCATGATACTGCTTATTGGTCCAGCTGTGAGGATTTTTGTTTTCTTTATGTTGAGATGTAATCCATGTTGCAGACTGTGGTCTTTAATGTTCATCAGTAAGTGTCTCCAGTCATCTTCATTTTCAGCAAGCAAAATTGTGTTGTCTGCATATCACAGGTTGTTAGGGAGTCTTCCTCCAATCCTGATGCCACACCCTTCTTCATATAGTCCAGCTTCTTGGGTTATTTGTTCCACCTACAAACTGAATAAGTATGGTGAAAGGATACAATCCTGACACACTCTCTTCCTTCTTTAAACCATGTAGTATCCCTTGTTCTGTTGGAATGATAGCCTCCTGATCTATGTACAGGTTCCTCATGAGTACAATTAAGTGTTCCCAGATTCCTATTCTCAATGTTGTCCATAATTTGTTATGATCCACACAACTGAATGCTTTTTCATAGTCAATAAAACACAAGTAAACTTCTTTCTGTTATTCTTTGCTTTCAGCCAAGATCCATTTGACATAAGCAGTGATATCCCTTGATCCACATCCTCTTCCAAATCCAGCTTGCTTTCCTGGAAGTTCTCTGTCAATATACTGCTACAACCATTTTTTAAATTATTTTCCACAAGATTTTGCTTGTGTATGATATTAATCATATTATTTAATAATTTTCACATTCTGTGGGATCACCTTTCTTTGGAATGGGTACAAATATTGATCTCTTCCAGTCAGTTGGGCAGGTTGTTGTTGTTAGATGCTGTCAGTTTGATTCTGAACAAAAGTGACCCTATGTACAGCAGAGTGATACCCTACTTTGTCCTGTGCCACTCACAATCGTTGCTCTGTTTGAGCCATTGTTACAGCCACTATATCATTCCAGCTCATGGAGGGTCTTCATCTTTTTCACTGATCCTCTACCAAGTGGGTTGTCCTTTTATTAGATACCTCTTGATAACATGCCCAAAATACCTGAAAAGAATTCTCACCATTCTTGCTTCTGAGAACCATTCTGGCTACACTTCTTTGAAGACAGATTTATTCTTTCTTCTGGCAAAGCCATAATTCCAAGGCATCAATTCTTCTATCTTCCTTATTCATTTACCAGCTTTTGCAAGCACATGAAGCAATTAAAGTATTGTGGCTTTGTTAAGGCGTACCTTTGTCCTCAAAGTGACCTCTTTGCTTTTTAACATTTTATGGAGACATTATTATAGCAGATTTGCCCAATGTAACACATCATTTGATTTCCTGATTGCTGCTTCCATAAGTGTTGATTGTGGAAAAAAGTAAAATGAAATTTTTGACAGCCTCAATCTTTTCTCTAATTATCATGATGTTACTTATTGGTCCACTTGTGAGAATTTCTGTTTTCTTTATGTTGAAGTGTAATTCATACTGAAGACTGTATTTTCTGATCATCATCAGTAAGTCATACTTCTTCACCTTCAGCAAGCAAGTTTGTGCCATCTGAATTATCACAGTTTGATAATCAGTCTTCCTCCAAGCTTGATGCCACATTGTTTTTCATATACTCCAGATTTTCAGATTATTTGCTCAGAATACGGTCTGAATAAGTATGGAGAGAGTATACAAGGTCAACACACACTTTTCCTAATTTTAAAACATGAAGTATCCCCTAGTTCTGTTTGAACGGCTGTCTCTTGGTCTATGTACAAGTTCCTCATTAGTACAATTAAGTGTTCTAGGATTCTCATTCTTCAAAATGTTATCTTAAATTATTATGATCCACCCAGTCAAATCCCTTGGCATAGGCAATAAAACATAGATAAACATCTTTCTGTTATCTTCTGCTTTCAGCCACAATCTATCTGACATTAGCAATGATATCCTTCATTCTACTTCTTCTTCAGAATCCAGATTAAATTGCCAATGTAATGCTGCAATAGTTTTTTGAATTACCCTCAGCAAATTGTTATTTGCATGTGATATTAATAATATCATTACTTGCATGTGGTGTTAGTAATAAACTGAAAGCTAAACCCATTGCCATCAATCAAGTCAATTCTGACTCATAGCAACCCCCATTGGGTTTGAGGTGGCAAATCATTATGGAAGTAGATTACCCCATCTTCCTCTCACAGAGTGGCTGATGGGTTTGAAACTCCAACCTGCTGGTTAGTAGTCAAATTCCTTAGCCACTATACCACTAGAGAGCTTTGATATTAATAATAGTTTTCAATAAGTTCTGCATTATTTTGGATTATCTTTCTTTGGAAAGGACACAAATATGGATCTCTTCCAGTTGGTTGGTCTGAAATCTCTCTTTCAAATATTTTGGCATAGATGAGTGAGCACGTTCAAGAGCATCCCTTTGTTGAAACATCTCAATGGATTGGAATCAATTCCTGTAGGCTTCTTTTTTGCCAGTGCCTTCAGTGCAGCTTGGACTTCTTTCAGTATCATTAGTTCTTGCTCATATGCTCCATACTGAAATGTCAATCAATTATTTTTGGTGTACAGGAACTCTGTTTATTCCTTCATCTTCTTTTGATGCTTCCTGTATCAGTCAATACTTTGCCCATAGAATTCTTCAGTATTGCAACTTGAGGCTTGAATGTTTGCTTCTGTTCTTTCAGCTTGAGAAATGCTGAGCATGTTCTTCCCTCTTGGTATTCTAACTCCAGGTCTTTGCATATTTCATTATAAGACTTTACTTTGCCTTCTTGAGTCACACTTTAAAATCTTCTGTTCAACTCTTTTACTCTCTAGTATCTCTTGAACAAAGTTTTTAAAAATCAAATATTACAAAAGCAAGCCAGCATAAACCTCCTCTTCTCTATTGCACTTGATACTACAGTGAAAGGAAAGAAAAACAAGTGGATGCCCAGACAGTGCTCAATCAGAATAAATAATTCATTCAAAAAGGATGCTATTATGTTATGCACTGAATGTCACTATAAATGTAGGTACGTGGACCCACAATACATTCTATGTCAGTAGAAAATATACTACATTGCTTCCAAATGTGTGGTAACCAAGCTGTCCAGTAAAATAAATATCTGTGGCAAATGACACATACCTATTTAATGACACTTTGAGTTCATGTGAAGTTTGGCCTTGTAATAAAGTCTTATCTCTTGCTTTCACTGTTATTGCACAGATTTAAACTGCTGTCTCAGAGGCAGTTTTACTATCTTTTTCAATCTACCCCATAAAAGTGAGACTTGATTTGCTTAGCATGAGAACAGATCAATAAAAGTTAAGTTATACAGCAGATTAGATCACTAACTCAGAGATCAAAGATGTTAAATACAGCTTGCATGGAGCTAGATCAAAAGTCGAGCTCAGACACACTGTACATATTTGTAGAACTCAAAATAGCTTAACGCTATACCAACAATTTACCTTAAGTCTTGTCATGGTCATTTTATATTGACATAGTTTGCATGTGGATGACAACATTTTAAATATACATAATGTATACTACATATTTTTAAGTGTTTTCCTGTTAATTTTTTGAGCAGTATTCTTCTAAAACAGTGGCTAAAATGAAAAGGTGTCCACAAAAAACTAAAAGCTTCTGTGACGCTAGCACATATTTTACAAGTAAGTTAATAGTATTATTACAACTTTAAAGTTCCATTTAATTATGGAAAACAAAATAATAAACTAAACCTTTGTTGCAATTATTATCATCTATTTTGTTATTTTTAGTATATCTCTATAGAGTTATTACTGTAATAAGAAAACTGTATAATTCACAGTTGTGATTTTGTTGAATTGTTATATCAAATATATGCATCATTATTTAAATAATTCAAGAAATTGAAAATTGTTTTTCACCATGTCATAGTCTACCTACCATAACTGAGTACCACTGAGGCTACATATGAGAAAATGAGCTATATATTTCTTTTTAAGCTCTTTGCTACAGTTAGGGACAGGAAGGGTAACAAGTAAACTTAATGAAACAAGGTAAATAAACAGCAACAAAATCCTTAAATCATGGTATCCTATGTAAACGTGCAATGATGTTAAACATGTTTACCATTCTCATTCATAACCTTTTAGATCAAACCCACCTACATATGCTTCATTCAAGTAAAACCTGGTAGTTTATTTCAAAGAAGTCCGTGCCCCATCTCTGCTCTTCCACTTTCTGCACTCCTCCATTCCATCTTCTCACATTGTAATGGAACTTAAATTCCACATTTCAGAGCAAAAGTGTTCTGGTGGACCCCAAAAGGTCACCTGCCCCCTATTCATATATTGTCAAGTTCTGCTGAACACGTTTTTTTTTTTTTTTAAACACTCATTTGGCATCCTGATGTGCTGCTCTTTGCTATGTATTTCCATGAGGAGCTGTTTCCTCCATGGGAGAAACTGACTTTGAAGCACAAAGAAGTAAAGATGCAAACAAATATTACCCATAATTGCATCACCCCAAAATAACAGATCTTAACATTTCAGTGTACATTTTTTATTTCTTTTTCATATGTAGATATATTCCACATTAAAGATATACCTTTTCTCATTTAACTAAAACTGATGATTAGCAATAATTTCATGTATATATGTATATGCATATATACACAATAAAAGTTGTTTATACACTTTAAATACACAGGTGAATCTTTTAAAATTGACAGTGTATACTGTTCTTTGTAAAATGTTGGTATATAAGAAAAATAGTAAATTATCACACATTGTTGTTGTTGTTATGTGCCACCGAGTCGGACCTGACTCATAGTGACCCCTCCTTGGGTTTCCGAGGTAGTATCACTACAGAAGTAGATTGCCCCATTTTCCTTCTGAGCAGTGGCTGGTGGGTTTGAACCACCAACCTTCTGATTAGCAGTCAAGTGCCTTAGGCACTATGCTACCAGAGGTCCCATTATCACATATAGACATTAGTTAACTGAAAGGCTTTTGTTGTTGTTGTTGAAAGTTGCCACAATATATCTCAGAATCCTTAAAACTATGATAGATTCTAGGTAAATGGTTGTTAATAATAAAGAAAATAATTCTCCTGTTGAACATGAAACTCTGATGATCCTTTATTTTTTCTGGAAAAAATATGAGAATGACAACATTTAAAAAATAAAATAAAAATGTGAAACTTTAAATTGCAGGAAACCAGTTGGTTTTTAGGACTTTAAGCCTGTGTGAGCCTTGCAGGTTGGAAGTATAAATCAGCAGAAAATACAATTAAATTCTGACACCAATTTATTATGACTTAATTATGTTCTTTTTATATATTAATCCAACCATCATTAGTTTGCACTATTAACTTCTTCCCAAGTACTTTAGGTATTTTCATTAAACTGTAAGTATTCAACGTCTACTATGTTGTTCAACTGATATTGTTGCATTTTGCAAAGCAGTTTCAAAAAGTTGATCAATCGTGGAAGAATAGTCATGAAGAAATGCAAGGAAATTATTATTGTAATAATTACTAAACATTTGGTTGTTTTCCATTTATTTCCATTAATGAAACTTGAGCTTACAAATCATGATCAGATGGATGCAGTGATTTAAAATATTTATTTTATATTTCTCATACTTCCAGAAAAATTTGAGATTCACTGAATATCCATTGTATCAATAATGGTGACCTAATTTTGGAGAAGGGGAATTATCCTTGAGGAAAGGAAATAAACTTTATGAAGATGAAATACTCAAGATGAATCTTTTATATAGACCATGTGCCAGTGGCTGATTTTGGAATAGATTCTGACAGGCAGTGGTCATGATGCCAAATTATAGTGTTTTCAAACATTGCTTGTCTAGTAAATGTTACCATAAAGATGGTCTGTGAAATCCTATGAATTTTTATTTAGGTTTTCCTTACTTCTTTCAATTTTCAAATAAGCTCTCCTCTTAAGGAAAGCACTATTGCTTGATATAGTCAAAACCTCTTCTCTTCTTCATTTACTTTTATAATCCTTTCCCCTTTTTCATCATCTATATAACCAGAGTCTTTATTACCCAGGAAAATTGTCTATTTGATAGTATGATTCATTTCCCTCCTTGCATGCTTGCTAATAATTTTGATTTTGCCAAAAACTGTAACTAAATACTCCTAAGCATGCGTTATATTTATGGCAAAAGTTTTACTTTCTAAGTTAGAGACATTAGTCCTTCCTTTAAACTAATGATTGAGGTGGATATGATAAATATTACTTCCTGGGCACAAGCTGTCATTCTGAATCTAAAGGCATTTCAGAGTGGTGTTAGAGAGTAGTCATCTTGATGTGATTGCAGAAGGAAGACTGTTTCACAAAAGCATTGATTGCAAAGTATGAAATGGTCAGGAACAAATGCAATATGCAAAGGTTGCCTAAGTCTTTGTTTTATAAGGAACATCAGTGATATTCTGGTTTTTACTTTCTTTGTCTGTTGCCAAAAATCTGTTCCACATGATTTGGAGTTGAATTAAGATATATGAATAACAAATTGAAGTTACCTTGGGGTGTTTCAATATTTACTCTAAAAGCTAGAAGAAAAGTCAGAATTAAATGAGCAGGTAAGCTAATTCAGGAGGAAAAATATCTTTGTTTTACCTATCTCAGTATTTCCTTCAATAATCTGGATGTTCTATACATTTTCTTCCTGTATTTTTATTAATTTGATCTAATATTAGTTATATATTGATTTTAGTTGTTATCATGTTATAAAATGTATAAAAAATTAAATACCAAATTTTATTTAATGATCTTAAATATGAATCTTTAATTGTAAAAAAAATATATAGTATCCTTATCTAACATATTTTGCTGAAGATATTCCAAAAAGAGTTGCAGCAGTATATTGACAGGGAACTCCTAGAAATTCAAGTTGGATTGAGAAGAGGACGTGGAATAAGGGATATCATTGCTGATGTCAGATGGATCTTGGCTGAAAGTGAAGAATACCAGAAAGATGCTTACCTGTGTTTTATTGACTATGCAAAGGCATTTCATTGTTTGGATCATAACAAGTTATGGACAACTTTGCAAAGAATGAGAATTCGAGAACATTTGATTGTACTCATGTGGAACCAGTACACAGACCAAGAAGCTGTCCTTCAAACAGAACAAGGGGATAGATACTGTGTGGTTTAACATCGGGAAGGTTGTGCATCAGGGTTGTATCCTTTCACCATACTTATTCAATCTGTATGCTGACTAAATAATCTAAGAAGATGAACTATATGAAGAAGACCTTATCATCAGGATTGGAGGAAGATTTATTAACTACCTGTGGCATGCAGATGACACAACCTTGCTTGCTGAAAGTGAGGATGATTTGAAGTATTTACTGGGAGAGATCAAAGGCTATAGTTTTCAGTATGGATTACAATTTGTAATAGTTGGAGTTGTGTGTCAACTTGGCTGGACCACAATTCTGAGTGGTTTAAGCAGTTGTGATGTGGGTTATTCCCATGATGAGATTGGATGTATGTGCTTTGAGCAGCTAATCAGTTGAAAGGGAGTTTCCCTAGGGTTGTTGACTGCTTCCAGTATATTTATGGACATCCTGGGAAAAAGAGACAATCTTCTGTGGATCAGGATCCTATGTGCTGCCAACAACTGTCTATGAACAAACAATCCATGATTAGGCCTGGAGATCTTGGATTCTTCATTCATCGGAGTCAACAGCCTGTATACTGCCTGCCAACCTTGAGATCGTCAGCCCCTGCAGCTGTGTGAGTTGGGAAAAGCCTCCAGCTTGACATTTAATCCAAGAACTTGGGACTTGCCAGCTTCTATAAG
>NW_006921864.1:4414253-4416075 GCF_000298275.1 Orycteropus afer afer | reverse complement strand
TCAGAAACCCAAGGAGGGGTCGCTATGAGACGGATCCAACTCCATGGCAGTGAGTTTGGTTTTCTATATATATAAGTTTTACTAGTTTTGCTCTCCAGAGAACCCAGACTAACACACATGGTACTACAGAGACAAAATCATAAGGATGGGCTTTCTAAAATGGTTATCACTGATACTGCTTTTATTCTCCAATTTGATTAATTGTAAAGGTACTGGTGTCTCTGCCTCCATTAGTAAAGAGGGCTCTACTAATCCATGGTGTAAGGTGGCAACATTAATATGCAAAATAGCACCACCAATGTTGTTGTTGTTGTTATGTGCCATTGGACCCAACTCATAGCAACCCCTCCTTGGGTTTCCAAGGCAATATCACTATGGAAGTAGATTGCCCCATCTTCTTTCTGAGGAGTGGCTAGTAGGTTTGAACTGCTGGGCTTTTGGTTAGCAGTTAAGTGTGTTAGGCACTATGCTACCAGAGCAAACAAGCACCACCAATAGATCAAGTATTTTTGATAAGTGAGGCTCTGGATGATCCCATATTTGATACTTTTCTGCAATTTTGTCAGCATGACGAGTATAAGGAAAATGGTTGGTTGTCCTACTTACGGTAGACAAAGTGGTAAAAGAGAAAGATGAGTTCAGGGCTGCTCAATCACAGTTCAATCACTGCATAAAATATCTCAATGTTTCCAGTTGTGCTCTGAAAGGAACCCTTATTTCTTCTAGTAAAAGAGCTGATATTGCCAAAAACCAAACCCAGAGTCTTATTGTAAGGGTGGCTAAATTACAACATCAATTGAATTGTCAACCCAGCATAGTGCCTGAAGTTAAAATGAGGGCATTGATTGGGAAAAAAATGGAATCCTGAAACCTGGAATGGGGATATATGGGGAGAAAGTCAGGAAGGTGAGGATATGGAATCTGTAAATTCTGTTGAACCCCTCCCATTTGAAGGGATTACTGTAAAACCATCATCCCCTCCACCTCAGTTTGATGGGATTAACCCAACTGTTTCTGCTGGGTCATTGCCTGAGGCAGAGACCATGAAAGATATTTCTGAAAGTTCTCAGGAACTTCCCCAACCACCCATTGTTGCTGCTAGACCTATAACTAAAGTTAAGTCCAAGGAAGCTCCAAAATGTGAGATACAAAGTGTGACTGAGGAGATGGTACATTACACCCAAAAAGACCTACTTGATTTTGCTAATGTGTACAGACAGAAACCTGGAGAGTATGTATGAGAATGGCTACTGAGGGTGTGGGATAATGGTGCAAGGAAGGTAACATTGGATCAGTCTGAGTTTATTGATTTAGGCCCACTAAGTATGGATTTTTCATGCAATGCTTCAGCACCAGAGTTTAGGAAAGGATCTAATTGTTTATTTGGTTGGCTTACTGAAGCATGGATTATCCAGTGACCTAACTTAAGTCAAACTGAAGTACCAAAACTACCTAGATATAAGATAGAAGGTGATATCCACAGGCTTAGGGAAATTGACATGTTGGAGTAGCTTTATCAGATTAGATCCCTACAGCCAGGAATGGAGAGTCCAGAGGACACACTTTTCACCAGAACCAAAAAAAAAAAAAAAAAAAAATGCACTGCTATTGAATCTTACTTACCCAACTCACAGTGACCCCTCCTTGAGTTTCTGAGGCAGTATCACTACGGAGTAGAGTGTTCAGCCAGGGGGCAGTTTAAGCATAGGCACTGAAACAAGGTGGGCTTGTGCTTACTCACTGATCTGCACTGAACACGTTTCCCTTGTTACCCTACTGAGAGGGACCAGGTCTTCGGGAGCAAGGTAAGCACAGGCGTAGC
>NW_006921864.1:4398396-4413665 GCF_000298275.1 Orycteropus afer afer | reverse complement strand
GGGTTTCAACCGCCAGCCTCCTGATTAGCAGTCAAGTGCATTAGGCACTATGCTACCAGAGCTCCCACTTTATTCTTATTAATTTGGACGCTGGGCATAAATGTAACATAGAATCAATTGTTCTAGGAATAAATTTCCTGTTCTCATTTCAAAAGCATATTAACATTGTAGAGAAGTTCCCAACACAAAAGATAAAAAGAGAATATCAAACAGACATTCATTAAGAGTTCTAGTAATTGTTCCTAAATTTTATATGAAAATTCTTCTCTAATGAACATGTCATTTATCTTAAATTATGGCAATCTATTGTTTTATATTTAAAAGGTAAATAAAATACTATAAAATCATGAACACATTAATTCAGCAAAACTTAGTTTGTTGTTGTTGTTGTTATGTGCCGTCAAGTCGGCCCCGGCTCATAGCGACCCCTCCTTGGGTTTCCGAGGCAGTATCACTACGGAAGTAGGATTGCCCAACCTTCCTTCCAAGGAGTGGCTGGTGGGTTTGAACCGCCAGCCGTCTGGTTAGCAGGCAAGTGTCTTCGCCACTATGCTACCAGAACTCCCTTTATCACATATAGACATTAGTTAACTGAAAGGCTTTTGTTGTTGTTGTTGTTATGTGCCGTCAAGTCGGCCCCGGCTCATAGCGACCCCTCCTTGGGTTTCCGAGGCAGTATCACTACGGAAGTAGGATTGCCCAACCTTCCTTCCAAGGAGTGGCTGGTGGGTTTGAACCGCCAGCCGTCTGGTTAGCAGGCAAGTGTCTTCGCCACTATGCTACCAGAACTCCCTTAGTTTAGAATATTTATTTAGTCTACAATTACTACCATTCTAAAAAGGGTGTCCTCTGTCAGATATCAGTACATTGGAACTCATTTCCACATATTTTTTTTTAAACTTGTCTTAAGTGTGTCAGAGTCAGAATCATGATAATTGAGAACCTATATCTTAATTCTAGACACTAGGAAAGAACACCTTAGGAAAAGGAAATATCCTTGGAGTACATAAAAGAAGATTGAGGAAAGATAGAGTATTCTATCTACACTTTAGAGCACTGTACAAGAAGGAAGAGAGAAACCAAGTTATAATAGGACAAACTGAAACTCTGGACTTCAGGGAACAGAGTTTAGAAATCAGGATTACACAATTGTGTATAACTCTCTCATCTTATCTGAACTATTCAAGTTGGTTTGAATTCTGGGACCCTGCTAGGATATGAAAATCAAGACAAGCAAGTACAAAGTGGGAGTCAGAAAAAGTGTTGGTCATTTTTATAAAGAACCTGACACAGAACAGAAAAATAAAGCAAAAAGAAAGAAAATCACCTCTAACACCTTAGTGGTGCAATAGTTAAGCACTCGGCTACTAATCAAAAGGTATGCAATCTAACCAACTAACAGATTTATGGAAGAAAAGACCTGGTGATCTGCTTCTATAAGGGTTAAACCCAAATCCGTTGCCATCAAATTGATTCTGACTCATTGCAAGTCTGTATTACAGCCTAGGAAACCCTATGAGGCACTTAAATGAGTCAGAATCAACTTGCCAGCACACAATAACAACTAGCAATATTAACTAAAGAAAGCAAGTACATTCATAAGGTCTCACTGAATTGTGGTGAGAGAAAGGACCATGAAAATAGTACTCCACCAATTAGTTCTAATTTCAGTATTTCAAGTATGCTGCTGTCATACTAAAAGTGTGACTTTCCTTATTTTATTTTTATGAAAATGCAAATTCAAAATGTGTTTCTTTCTCATTATATTTCCACAACCTTATTTTCCTCAGAATATTTTATGTTTTTGAATTACAATTTTTTTTTAACTAAGATTTTCTTGGAAATTGTGGAAGAAAAGGAGTGGTGACAGGTAAATGGACTATAACAACAACAAAATGTATTACTTAATTTAATCTAAATTAAAGTATATTCAATTATTCAAGTGTGTAGACTGTTTATATACAAAATATGTTAGGAAAAATGACAAAATAAAACACATATAATTTATATGTACTCTTTCATGCTAGCTCCTTAAAATTAAATTTTTGTAGTAAATTTTACAGAAACTAATTTTAGCTTTTGACATCATCTCTAAGGTATGGCAAAAAGAAAAAAAAAAAACAGTGCCATTGATTCAACTCAGACCAATATTGACATTTTAAGTCAGAGTTGAAGTGTCCAATAGTTTTCCAGGGCTGTTAATCTTTACAGAGACAGATTGCCTCATTTTCTTTCTCCTTCAGAGCGGCTGGTGACTTTAAACCACCAAACCTTTGGTTAGTAGTTGATTGCCTTAAACTGTACCAGCAGAACTCCTTAGATGTAGCAAATATCTTTCAAAAGATTGCACATATTGTTTCTGATTGATCTTTGCAATTCCCTTTCTATAAATTTACTACTATTCAGAGTAAACTAACTGACACAATAAATAATTCCCAAGTTTCAAAGCCTTATCATAATAAAGTTTAATTTCTCACTTACAGTCCAATACCCACCAGCCACTCCTCGGAAGGAAGGTTGGGCAATCCTACTTCCGTAGTGATACTGCCTCGGAAACCCAAGGAGGGGTCGCTATGAGTCAGGGCCGACTCGACGGCACATAACAACAACAACAACAACATAGATCTAAGAGAGTTAGAGTGGTGAAAATAGGGGGTTCATTTATTCCTTGTACCACACAGTTATACAGAAATTCAGCTTTTTCCATTTGGTGCTCAGCCATCCCATAAGTCTTCACAGAGTTTTCCACTGAATCTTATCCATAAGATCAGAAAATAAGAAAAAAAAAATGGAAAAGGAATATATTTAACTTTGGTAATGGTCTCTAACTTATGGCATGATTGAACTCTACATGTAGCCGAGTTGTTGTTCAACCACCTGCCTTGCTCTGCTGATCGTGGGACTTTCAATGGTCTTGAATTAATGGTCTTCCATATGTTCGGTAACATTGGACTGTGCCATTTTATTTGTCAACTTGGGGCTTGTTAGCCTCAGCAGCCAGTAGCTGCCTGAGTGAAAAAGTTACTCTATCCCCAGTGGGCCAGGAAAAAGAAGCAGAGCTGAAGCCTGAGGTTGAGGGGCTTTCACACAGCCCCTAGAGCCTGGCACTTTGAACTCGGACTTCTAACCTCCTGAACTGTAAGAGAAAATGAAAAATTTCCAGCCATAAATTATATTCCCAGCAAAATTGTCCCTCAATTTTGTTAAATAATAAACTCCTGTTTGTTCATGCCATCCTATTTATGGTATTTCTCTTACAGCAGTACTAAGTAACCAGAACACCATACTATAAGACTGACCAGACTTCCAGAAAATGAACAAATCAGTCTGAAAAGAAGTATAACCAGTATACTCCTTAGAAGTGAGGATGATAAGACTTCAGCTCACTTATTTTGGGCATCTCATCAGAAAAGACCTGTAGATAGAAAAGGACATAATGTCGTAAAGTAGAAGGTCAGCAAAAATGATAAAAACCTTCAATGAGATGGATTAACACAAATAGTGTTCAAGACATTCAAACTTACCAACAATCATAAACATAGTGCAAGTTTGAGCATCATTTTGTTCTGTTATCCATAAGGTCTCCATGAGTTAGAACCTATGTGACAGCAATTAAAGCAAAAACAACAAAAGTCAAGACATTACCCATGTTGTTGTTGTTGTTGTTGTTGTTATGTGCTGTGGAGTTGGACCTGACTCATAGGACCCCTCCTTGGGTTTCTGAGTGGTATCACTATGGAAGAAGATTGCCCTACCTCCCTTCCGAGGAGTGGCTTGTGGGTTTGAACCACCAGCCTTCTGGATAGCAGTCAAGTGCCTTAGGCACTACGCTACCAGAGCTCCTGACATTACCCATAGGTCATCTTTTTCTCATCAGAAAAATATATCTGCTTAAAATATGAAAAAATAAGTCCCAGAAAGTTATTTTGTGTAGCTTGACTATTTCTAAAGTTATGTGGAAAAGAAAAAGACCCAGAATAGATAGTGGAATATATGATGGAATAGGCAGACAAGCTACACAGACCCTCTTCAACAAAGAAAAGAGAGACCAATTGACAGAGATACAGAAGATAATCCTGGAGCCTTGAACTTTGAAAGGAAGTATACAGAAGTGGATTAGGAATCAATTAGTGCAAAAAAATTGAATGAAAACAGGACCTAAGAATAGGCTGTGCTTGCCAAGGAGAGCAGGGACATACAGGTGGCAGACAATGGGAAAGAAGACAGGTGGTGAATGTATAAGTGCTGCCAGCTAATGAATAGAGGAGCACAGCACAGTACCCTACCTACATCGATAACATAAAAAGAAAATAAAAGTCATGGGCAAGTCACTCCAACATACAATTACCAATTAAACATAAACACAAAAATGTCACTATGCCTCAGAAATAACAGAGCATCACAAAGAATCAAGATAAAGCAGGAGAAGCAAGGGACCAGGATACAGATCAAAAACACATCCCTGTGGAAGACACAGCATTGGAATTCCCTGATAAAGAATTCAAAACGAGTGTGTTTAGGTATCTTCAACAGATTGAGAGACAGATTAAGGGAAACACTGACAAAATTGAAGAAAACCCTAGAACAATTTCAAAAAATAAAAGAACAAAATGACAAACATACATGAAAAATCAGAAATGATACAAAATCTACAGACAGAAATCCATAAGATTAATACTAAATTTTCAGAAATAAATAGCACATTGAATGGGCAAAAGAGTAGAATTGAATCAATGGAAGACAGAATTAGTGAGATTGAAGGCAAATACCTCGATACTTCTTTGGAAAGGGATCATCCAGAAAAAAGATAAAAACTAAATGAAGAAAGCTTAAGGTTCATGTGGGATACCCTCAAAAGTAATAACCTACCCATAATCAGAATTCCAGAACAGGAAGAGTCAAATAAAACCACAGAAAAAATTGTCAAAGATTTGTTGGAAGAGAAATTTTCCTGGTACAACAACAGATGAGAACAAATCCATTCAAGAAGTCCAACAAACCCCAAACATGATAGACCCCAAAAGAAAATCCCCAAGACATATCATCATCAAACTTACCAAAACCAAGACAAAGAAAGAATCCTGAAAGCAGCATGGGAAAAATGAAAAGTTACCTACAAGGTGTAACCCATAAGACAAAGCTTGGATTTCTTGGCAGAAAACATGCAGGTGAGGAGACAATGGGAAGGTATATATAAAACACTGAAAGAGAAAAATTGCCAATCAAGAATTATATATCCTGCAAAATTGCCCCTCAAATATGGTGGTGAAATTAGGAGATTTCCAGATGAGCAGAAATTAAGGGAATTTGCTAAGACCAGACCAAACTTGCAAGAGATGCTAAAGGGAGTCCTTTGGGCAGAGAACCAATGACAGCAAACAACAACTGACCTTTAACACACATGATGACATAACCCAGAAACCAAGAAATATCCAAAGTAAATAACCCTACAAGATTGTAAACAAGGAACCAGAGACATCAATTAGCAAATGAGGACAACTACAAACCAAAAAGAGGGGGAAAAATTGTGTAGTTACAGAACTTCTAAATGGTAGGGAAGTCAGGACAACTGTGAGATAGAACAGACTGTTCTAAACTTGGGAAGAAAATTGTAAATGACAGTGTACCCTGAAAGAAAAATGATAAACTTTCAAATCAAAATAAAAAAGAGGACAAACACAAATATTTAGCAAATACTAAAAAATAGCAATAAAAGAAGTGATAACATGATTTATAAACAAATGGAGCTCAGCACAGAAAATTATATGGAACAAAGAAATCACACCATGAAAAAGCATGTAAGCAACAAATTCAGATTTGTCAATAATTACATATCTGACAAGGGGCTTATATATAATATTTATAGAACACTTCAACATGTCAGCAACAAAAAGATTAACAATCCAATTAAAAAATTGGCAGAAGACACGAATAGGCACTTCACCAAAGAGGATATTCAGGTGGCCAGCAAATACATGAAGAAATGCTCGTGGTCATTAGCCATCAGAGAGATACAAATCAAAACAACAATGAGATACCATCTCACCCCAGTCCTAATAGCACTAATGGCAAAGTTCAATGAGACAGAAAATAATAAATACTGGAGAGAATGTGGAGATATTGGGACTCTCATATACTGCTGGTGGGACTGTCAAATGATACAACCACTGTGGAAAACAGTGTGACAATTTCTTAAAAAGCTGGAATTAGAAATACCATTTGACCCAAAAATCCCATTACTAGGTATATATTCTAAAGAAGTGAGAGACAGGACAAGAACAGATATATGCACACTCATATTCATCACAGCATTATTTACAATAACAAAAAGATGGAAACAACCTACGTGCACATCAAGAGAAGAATGGATAACTAAACTACGGTACATACATACGGTGTACTACTCTGCAACACTAAAGAATAGTGTAGAATCTGCCAAACACTGCATAACTGGATGAACTTGGAGGACATTATGCTGAGTGAAATAAGTCAATCACAGAAGGAAAAATACAGTATAAGCTCATTACTGTAAAAAGTCAAGGATAGGTTTATATGTGGAAGGAAACTTTCATTGTTTTTTACCAGGCATGGGAGGGGACAGAAGGGAACACTGCAAAAAACAAACAAAAAAAAGCATTGGCCCATGTCACTTTAGTTTTGTGTACATAAATTATATTTAAATAGAATGCATTTAAAAAGAAAAGAAAAAGACTCAGAATAGTCACCTCAATACTGAAGAGAAACAGAAACAGAGTTAGCGTACTAACACTACCCAAATTCAAGACTTTCTATAAAGTTACAGTGATTATGGCGGTGTGGTATTGGCAAAGGAAAATTCAATGGAACAGAACCAAGAGTTGAAACAGACCCACAAAAATACAGTTGACTAATCTTTGACAAAGGAGCAAAAGGAATTGAATAGAGAAAGGAAGTTCTTTCCAATAAACACTGCTGGAACAATTTGACATCCACATGCAAGAAAAAACAAAAGAATCTAGACAGAGCTTACATGTTTCAGAAATTAACTAAAAATGAATTATGTATCTAGAAAAAAATCATTAAGATGAAAACCATCAGCTCTCCATGAGGAACTGTAAAGAGAATGAAAATACACACATCACAAAACATATCTGATAAACGACTTGTTTCCAAAATATACAAAGAACTCTTAAAATTAAAAATAAGAAATCTAATTTCAACCTAATTACAAAATGTGCAAAAAATTTGATCAGATACCTCACCAAAAGAGAAATGCAGTTGATAAATAATCTACCTCAACATTGTTGTTGTTGTTGTTGTTGTTATGTGCCATCGAGTTGGACCCGACTCATAGTGACCCCTCCTTGGGTTTCCAAGGCAGTATCACTACAGAAGTAGATTGCGCCATCTTCCTTCTGAGGAGTGGCTGGTGGGTTTGAACCACCAGCCTTCTGGTTAGCAGTCAAATAAGTGCCTTAGGCACTACACTACCAGACTCCCGGCTCAACATTATGTATCATTAAACCAAACTCACTGCTCTCCAGTTGATTAGACTCATAGCAACCCCTCCTTGGGTTTCCGAGGCAATATCTCTATGGTAGTAGATTGCCCTGCCCAACCTTCCTTCCAAGGAGTGGTTTGTGGGTTTGAACCACCAGTTTCTGGTTAGCAGTCAAATGCCTTTAACATTATGCCACCAGAGCTCAAATTAAGACCAACACTATTAGAATGACTAAAATCCAAAACACTGGCTACATCTATTACTGGTAAGAATGTGGAGCAACAGGAATTCTCCTTCATTAATAGTGGGAATTCAAAATGAGTTATACACTGAAACCAACATAGGTATGTTGTTATTGTTGTTAGGGGCCATCAAGTTGGTACTGATTCACAATAACTCTATGTGCGATAGTACAAAACAGCTTGATCCTGCTCCATCCTCACAATCTTTGCTGGGCTGGAGCCCATTGCTGCAGCCACTATGTCAATCCATCTCACTGAGAGTCTTCTCCTTTTTTGCTGTCCCTCTATTTTACCAGATACAGAAGTATGCAAAGTAAAATAAAGCTAAACCCACTGCCATTGAGATGATTGCACTCATAGCAATCCTATGGGACAGAGTAGAACTACTCCACAGGGTTTCCAAAGCTGAAAATCTTTATGAAAGCAGACCACCTCATCTTTCTCCCACAGAAGACAAGTGGGTTTGAACTGTAGACCTTTGGGTTAGCCACCTAATGCTTTAACCACTCACTCTACCACTAGAGGTATAGACAGAAATAAGGAACCAGAGACATCAATTTATAAATGAGGACAACTACAAAGCAAAAATGGGAATAAATAGTGTAGTCACAGAACTTCTGAGTTGAGAGGAAGGCAAGACAATTTCAACATAGAACTGATTGTTTTAAAACTTTGGAGAAAAATAAATTACAGCGTAACTTCAAAGAAAATTAATAAACTTTCTCATCAAAATAAAAAAGAGGAAAATCATAAAGATTTATCAAACACTAAAACAACACCAACAAAGGAAATAATAAGAAAATCCATGACCAAAATGAACCCACTACAGAAAATTATATGGATGAAAGAAATCAGTAACACCACAAAAAAAAACAAAATGATAGTAATCAATTTAAACTTATCAATAAGCACACTGAATAAATGGATTCAGTGCACCAGTCAAGAGACAGAGAGTGGCAGAATGGATAAGAAAACATGACTCATCAATATGCTGTCTAAAAGAGACACACATTAGACAAAAAGAGAAAAATAGACAAAACATCAAAGAGTGGAAAGTATATTTCAAGGAAATGACAATCAAAAGAGGGTAGGTATAGTAATATTAATTTCTGATAAAATGGACTTTATGGCAAAACCAAAAACCAGGATAAAAGACAAGGAAGAACATTGCATAACGTTTAACGGGTCAATCAAATGAAAAGACATAACCATAATAAATGTACACACATCCAAAGAGCCTCAAAATAAATAAATAAAACTTGAACAGAATTGAAAAGAAAAATAAATAGTGTAGGAGAATTTAGTAGACTATTTTTGATTGACAGAACAACTAGAAAAAACTTGAGAAAGACAAAAGAACTAAATAACACTATCAATCAATTTGACTTTATAGACATATATATAGAACACTCCACTCAACGACTGTACAATATCTTTTCCAGTGCACATGGGACATTCTCCAAAATAGACCACATGTTAGGTCATAAAGCAAGCCTCAATAAAGTTAAAACATTGAAATATTACATAGCATCCTCTCAGATTGCAATGCTATAATATTATAAATCAACAGTAGGAAAATGAAGGTGAAAAAATCAAATATATGAAACTCTAAGCTCTCCTTAAAATCTTCTGGGTAATAGAAGAAATAAAAAATAAATAAATAAAAACATACCTTGAATCAAATGTGATTGAAAACATAATATAGCAGTCTCTGGGACACAGAAAAAAAAAAAAAAAAGGTTTAAGATCTTCAACTATTAGGAAAAAGTGCAGCAAAATAAGCCTACAGCTACCAGAAGAAAAGAAACAATAAGATTAGGGCAGAAATAAATGAAACAGAAAAACAATAGAAAGAATCCACAAGAAGTTAGTTGTTTGAAAGGTTTAACAAAACTGACAAACCACTGGAAAATCTAACAAAGAAAAAAAAGGAGAAGATGCAAATAACATGAGTAAGAGATAAAGCAGGAGCTATAACAACAGAACCAACTGAAATAAAAGGAATAATAATAGAATACTATGAAGAACTGTACTCCAACAAATTTGAAAACCTAGAAAAAAAAATGGACAAATTCTAGAAACAAACCATTGTTGTTATGTGGTTTAAAGTTGTCTCCAACTCATAGTAACCCCTTCTTGGGTTTCCGAGGGGGTATCTCTATGGAAGAAGATTGCCTAATCTTCCTCCAAGGAGTGGCTGGTGGGTCTGAACTGCAAACCTACCTAAATTATTAACACAGACTGAGGTAGAAACTTGAACAGACCCATAAATAAGAAGAAATTGAAAAAGTCATTAAAAAAAAAAGCAACTCCCAATAAAAAAATTTCCTGGCCCAGGCTACTTCACTGGAGAATTTTGCCAAACATTTTATAAATAGCTGAGAACAATTCTATTCAAATTATTTCAGATTATAGAAGAGGAAGAATTATTCCTTAATTCATTTAATGAAGTGAGCATAAATCTGATACCAAAGCCAGGCTAAAACACCCCCAAAAGAGAAAATTATAGATCAGTACCCCTCATGAACATGTGAAAATTCTGAACAAAATCTGAACCAATAGAATATCACAACGTGTCAAACAAAAATACATCATGACCAAATAAGATTCATGCCAGATATGCAAGGATGGTTCAACATTAGAAAAACAATCAGTATAATCCACCATATAAATAAAACAAAGGAGTAGAACCACATGATTATATCAATCTATGCAGAAAAGGAATTTGACAAAATATAACAACTATTCCTAATAAATAAATAAATAAATACATTACAAAACAGGAACAGAACAACAAAATAGGAATAGAGGGGAAAATCCTCAAACTGATTAAGAGCATATACACAAAACTAATGGTCTACATTACTCCCAATTAAGAGAGACTTTCCTTGTGAACAGAAACCAGACAATGATGTTCTCTATCACCACTCTTATTCAATATTGTACTAGAAATCCTAGCTAGAGCAACAAGGCAAGAAAAGGAAATAAAAGGTATCCAAATTGTCAAAGAAGAAACAAAACTTTCTCTCTTTGCAGCTCATATGATCTAATACATAGAAAATCCCAAAGACTCAGCAAAAAATAAATAAATAAATAAATAAATGGAACAAATTTAAAAATTCAGCAAAGTGTCAGGGTACAAGATCAGCATACAAAATCAGAAGGAGTCCTCTATATTAACAAAGAGAATTCTGAAAAGGAAATAAAAAAATATAATACCATTTATAATAGTCACTCAGAAGATAAAATACTTAGAAATATATCTAACCAGACATGCAAAAGATCTACACAAAGAAAAGGACAAAACACTAACACAAGAACCCAAAAAAAGACCTACATAAATAGAAGGATATATCATGCACATGGATAGGAAGATTTAACATTGTGAAAATGTCAATACTACCCAAAGCTATCTACATATATGATGCAATCCTAATCCAAATTACATCATCAACCTTTCAAGACATGGAAGAACTAATCACCAACCTTACATGGAAAGGAAAGATAAGCAAAGCATTGTTAAAGGAGAAAAAGAAAGTAGGAGGCCTCATTCATTCCAATTATAAAGCCTCCTACACAACCATGATAGTCAAAACAGCTTAGTATGGGTACAATGACAGACTCATAGACCAATGAGATAGAATTGGGAACTCAGAAGTAAATCCATCCACTGTGGACAGCTTATCATTGACAAGAGGCCAAAACTCATTACATGGTGAAAAGATAGTCTCTTTAATAAAAGGTGCAGGCAAAACAAGATACCCATTTGCAATATAATGAAACAGGACTCATATCTCACACCACATACAGAGACCAACTCTAGATGGATTAAAGGACTAAATGTAAAACCTAAAACTATAAAGACCATCAAAGAAAAAATAGAGATAAATATAGGGGCCCTAATAAATGGCATAAATACACTACCAAAAATAACTACAAATGCTCAAACAGCAGAAGACAAATTAGATGACTGGGACCTACAAAACATTAGACACTTTTGTGCATCAAAAGATTTCACCAAAAGAGTAAAAAGCAAATCCACAGACTGAGAAAAAACAAAACAAAACAAAAATTAGCAACAACATAACTGACACAGATTAACCTCTAAAGTTTATAGAAAACTTTGACAAGTCAACAACAAAAAGAAAATCATCCAATTTAAAAAATGGGCAGTGGGTATGAACAGACACTTCACCAAAGAAGATACTTAGGCAGCCAACAAATATATGAAGAGATGCTTACATTAGCAATAGGAATGGTTTCAGCCTCTCTCCATTGAGGATAATGTTGGCTGTTGGTTTTGCACGTATGCTCTTTATTATGCTGAGGAATGTCCCTTCTATTCCTATTTTGCTGAAAGTTTTGATAAGGAATGTGTGTGGGATTTTATCAAACATCTTTTCTGCATTGATTGATTTGATCATGTGGTTCTTTTCTTTTGTTTTATTTATGTGGTGGATGACGTTGATTGTTTTTCTAATTTTGAACCATCCTTGGGTACCTGATAAGAACCCCACTTGGTCATAATGAATTATTTTTTTTTTTGATATCTTGTTGGAGTCTACTGGCTAGGATTTTGTTGGTGATTTTTGCATCCATATTCACGAGGGACATTAGTCTATAGTTTTTCTTTTTAGTGATGTCTTTGCCTGGTTTTGGTATCAAGGTTATACTTGCTTCATAAAATGAATTTGGGATGATTCCATCCTGTTCTATGTTTTGGAATAGTTTGAGTAAGAGTGATGTCATGATCATATCAGTC
The DNA here is from genome assembly GCF_000298275.1 of Orycteropus afer afer. Lineage (NCBI taxonomy): Eukaryota > Metazoa > Chordata > Mammalia > Tubulidentata > Orycteropodidae > Orycteropus > Orycteropus afer. The sequence continues at coordinate 4,401,181 of NW_006921864.1, read as the reverse complement.
GATGCAGAAAAGGCATTTGAGAGAGACTGAAACCATTCCCCTTGTAAACAGGAACCAGACAAGGATGCCCTCTAGCACCACTTCTATTCAACATTGTATCAGAAATCTTAGGCAGGGCAATAAGGCAAGAAAGGGATTTCAAAGGCATCCAATTGGTAAGAAAGAAGTCAAACTATCCCAATTTGTTGATGATATGATCCTATACCTAGAAAACCTAAGAGACTCAATCAAAAATCTACTGCTAAATTGAGAGATTTAGCATAGTGGCAGGATACAAGATTAACATCCAAAAATCAGTTGGAGTCCTCTATACCAGCAAAGAAATTGCTGAAAAAGAAATGAGGAAATCAGTATCATTTACAATAGCTACCAAAAAAATAAAATCTTACCAGAGACACAAAAGACCTGTACAGATAAAACTATAAAAGACTACTTCAAGAAACCATAAGAGATCTACATAAATGGAAGAAGATATCATGTTCATGGACAGGAAGACTGAGTATCGTAAAATTGTCAGTTCTTCCCAAAGCAATCTATACATTCAATGCACTCCCAATCCGGATCCCATCAACATTCTTTAAGGATGTGGAAAAACCAATCACTAACTTTATATGGGAAGGAAAGAGACCTCAGATAGGCAAAGCATTATTGAAGAAGAATAACAAAGTAGGACTTTGTATGCTAAAACCTACTATATACCCATGGTAGTCAAAACTTCCTGATATTGGTACAACAGACACATAGACCAATGGAATAGAATTGAGAACCCAGAAATAGATCTATCAACCTATGGTCAACTGATCTTTGACAAAGGACCAAAATGCATTAAACGGGGAAGAGATTGTCTCTTTAACAAATGGTACAGGCAAAACTGGATATCCATTTGCAGAAAAATGAAACACGACCCGTACCTCACACCACACACAAAAACTAACTCCAGATGGATCAAGACTTAAATGTGAAACCTAAAACTATAAAATTCCTCAAGGAAAAACTAGGGGCAAATTTAGGGTCCCTAATATATGGCATAAATAGATTATCAAGCATAACCCAAAATGCACAAACAGAAGAAGATAAACTAAATGAATGAGACGTTCCAAAAATTAAATATTTATGTGTTTCCAAGGACTTCTCCAAAAGAGTCAAAATAGAACCTACAGATTGGGAAAAAATATTCAGTAATGACGTATCTGACAAGGGGTTTATCTCTAGAATTTATAGAAAACTCCAATGCCTTAACAACAGAAAGACAAATAATCCAATTAAAAACTGGGCAGAAGACATGAATAGACTCTTCACCAAACAGGACGTACAAGTGGCCAACAAACATAAGAAGAAATGCTCACGATCATTAGCCATTAGAGAGATACAAATCAAAACACCAATGAGATACCACCTTGCCCCCGCACTAGGAACAAAGTTCAACTAGACAGAAAATAGCAAATGCTGGCAAGGATGCAGAGAGATTGGGACTCTCATACAATGCTGGTGGGACTGTAAAATGATAAAACTGTGGGAAGCAGTATGGTGATTCCTTAAAAAGTTAGAATTAGAAATGCCATTTGACCCAGCCATTCCATTATTAGGTATATATCCTAAAGAAATGATAGCCAGGACAATAACAGATATATATATGCACATCCATGTTCATCACAACACTATTTTCAATAGCCAAAAGACGGAAACAACCTATGAGCCCATCAACAGAAGAATGGACAACTAAACTATGGTACATACACAGAATGGAATACTATGCAACCCTAAAGAATAATGTAGTATCAGCAAAACACTGTATAACATGGATGAACTTGAGGATCCTTATGCTGAATGAAATAAGTCAATCGCAGAAAGACATATACTGTATTAGTCTGTTGTTGTAAAAAGTCAAGGAAAGGTTTATATGGAATTTTCTTTGTTGGTTACCAGGGAAGGGTGGGGAGGGGAGGGAACACTGTTAGACAGGTAGAGACAAGTAATGATTTTGGTGAAGAGAAGGGCAATATACCAAATGTGAGTGATCAACACAGTGGCATTGAGGAAGAGAAAAACATAAAGAGATGGAAGGGAGGTATAGGCAACAAAGATGAACCCTTTTGCACATAGAGTACTGCATTGCCAGTGAAGGCAAACATGGATATACAGGTGGACAGATGGATAGATAGGCTGAAGTGTTAGGCATGTCTATAGGGAGTATGCCTATGATTGTGTATAGGGTTGGAAGACTATGTTTCTACAAATATATTTGTATGTTCTGTAAGAATGTCCAGGTATACAATAGAGCTGACAAGGGACAAGGCTGTAGTCACTTCTTGGCCACAGCCAACTACCTAGAAAGATCAAGTGGTTGGACCTGTGGGCTTGGGACCATAGTCACAGGGGACATCAAGCTCAACTGGCATGAAAGACTACACAAAAACATTGTTCAACATCCTACTTTGGCAAGTAGTGACTGGGATCTTAAAAGCTTGCAAGTGGCCATCTAGATGTAATCATGGGTCTCTCCTCACCCAGCACAAAGGAGAATGAAGAAAACCAAAGACCCATGGAAACAATTAGTCCAAGCAACTGGTACACCATGTGATTCTCAGCTTATACCACTATGAGACCAGAATAACTAGATGGTGCCCCATTACTACAGCCAACCTTTTAGAGGGGGAGCTATATAAGAGATCCTGGGTAAAGTGGGAGAACAATGTGAAATAAAACTCAAAATCATTAAAAAAAAAAAAAAAAAGAAGAAGAAGAAGAAGGACAGGTTTTCTGGTGTGATAGAGCTAGATGAAAC
>NW_006921864.1:4392656-4398296 GCF_000298275.1 Orycteropus afer afer | reverse complement strand
GTGGCTTCCAGCCAAACAAAAGACAGGCATATGAGCTGAATATTTACATTAGGTAGATACACTCCTTGGAGAGATCAATCATGGGAGAATAGAAGGGCTATGTATGCACAGGGGCACAGCTCAGGAGGCAGGAGTGTGTGGGAGGGAAAGACACAGGGAAGAGGTAACTATGGGAAGAAACTGGGAGGGGAGCTGTTGCATTGTGGGAAATTGTAGTAAATGTCATGAAACAAACTGTATGTGACCTGATGTATGGAAAGTGAATCTACTCTGTAAACTTTCATCCAAATCACAATAAAAATAATTAAAAAAAAAAAAATAGTGAGGAAAAAGAAGGATGGAAACAGGAAACAGATAGAGGAAGTGTGCTTCACTTTTCACTGAAAGTGAAGAAAACTTGAAGCACTAACTGATAAAGATAAAAGAATACAGCCTTCAGCATGGAATATGTGTCAACATAAAGAAAAATTCTCAAAATTGGACTGATCAGCAACATTACAATAAACATAAAATATTGATGTCATCAAGTATTTCATATTACGTGGTGAAGATTGCAGTCAATGATATGGAAAAAATGATGGAGTCATGATGTGTCATGACTCAAAATGGGAAAAAACAGCTGCAAACATCCATTAATAATTGGAACATGGAACATATAAAGTATGAATCTAGGAAAATTCAAAGTGGTCAAAAATGAAATGGAATGCATAAAGATCAATATCCCAGGCATTAATGAGCTGAAATAGACTGGTGCAGGCCATTTTGAATCAGACAATCATATATTCTACTGTATTGGGAACTACAGATTGGAGAGGCATGGAGTGACATACGTCATCACAAAGAATGTTTCAAGATCTGTCCTGAAGTACAATACTGTCAGTGATAAGATAATGTCCTTACACCTACAAGGAAGACCAGTTAATACTACCATTACTCAAATTTACACACTAACCACCAAAGACAAAAACAAATTTGAAGGAATGTTTACCTTCAAATTTGAGAAGTAGTGACAGTGATCTTAAAAGCTCGCAAGTGGCCATCTAGATGTAACAATAGGTCTCTCCTCACCCAGAACAAAGGAAAATGAAGGAAGGAATTTGAAGCTCTTTACCAACTTCTGCAGTCTGAAATTGGACAAATGTGCAATCAAGATGTGTTGATTATCACTGGTGATTGGATCGCAAACTTTGGAAACAAAGAAGAATCAGCAGTAGTTGGAAAATATTACCTTGCTGATAGAAATAATGCTGGAGATTGCATGATATAATTTTGCAAGACAAATGACTTATTCATTACAAATACCCTTTTCAAAAGCACAAACAATGGCTACACACATGGACTTTGCCAGGTGGAGTACACAGGACTCAGATTGACTACATCTGTGGAAAGAGATGATGGAGAAGTTCAGTGTCTTCAGCCACAACAAGGCCAGGAGCTGACTGTCATACAGACCATCAGTTGCTCATATGACAGTTCAAGTTGAAGCTGAAGACAATTAAAAGAAGTCCATGAGAGTAAAAATATGACTGTGATTTTATCCCTCCTGAATTTAGAGACCATCTAAAGAACAAATTTGATTCATTGAACACCAATGACCAAAAACCAGAGGAATTGTGGGATGACATTGAGAACATCATACATAAAGAAAGCAAAAGATCATTAAAAAGACAGGAAAGGAAGAAAAGACCAAAATGGATGTCAGAAGAGACTTTGAAACTTCAATGGAGAATAGCTAAAGCAAATGGAAGAAATGACAAAATAAAGGAGCTGAACAGAAGATTTCAAAGAGCAGCTCAAGAAGACAAAGACAATTATTATAATGAAATGTGCAAAGACCTGGAGTTAGAAAAACAAAAGGGAAGAACATCCTCAGTATTTCTCAAGCTGAATGAACTGAAGAAACAAATTAAGCCTTGAGTTGCAATATTGAGATTCTATGGGCAAAGTATTGAATGATGCAGGAAACATCAAAAGAAGATGGAAGGAATACACAGAGGTACTGTACCAAAATATCGATGTTCATCAATTTCAGGAGGCAGCATATAATCAAAAACCAATGGTATTGAAGGAGGAAGTTGAAGCTGAATTGAAGGAAGTACCAAGGAACGAAGAACCAGGAACTGAAAGATACCCATTGAGATGTTTCAACAAATGGATGCTCTGCTGGAGGCACTTATTCATCTATGCCAAGAAATTTGGAAGACAGCCCCCTGGCCAAGTGACTGGAAAAGATCCATATTTGTACCCATTCCAAAGAAAGATGATCCCACAGAATGTGGAAATTATTGAACAGTATCATGTGCAAGTAAAATCTGGCTGAAGGTAATTCAAAAATGGTTGCAGCAGTGTATTGGCAGAGAACTTCCAGAAATGCAAGCTGGATTCAGAAGAGTATGTGTAATGAGGGATGTCATTGCTGATGTCAAATGGATCTTGGCTGAAAGGAAAGAATAAAAAAAAACGTGCTTACTTGTCTGTTGTTAACTATGCAAAAGCATTAGATTGTGTGGATCATAGCAAATTATTGATAACATTGAGAAGAATGTGAATTCTATGACACTTGGTAGTGATCAGGAACCTGTACATAGACCAGCAGGCTGTCATTCAAACAGAACAAGGGGATACTGCATGGTTTTAAATCAGGAAGAGAGTGTTTCAGGGTTGTATCCTTTCACCATACTTATTCAATCTGTATGCTGAGCAAATAATCCGAGAAGCTGGACTATATGAAGAAGAACATGGCATCAAGATTGGAGGAAGACTCATTAACAACCTGTGATTTGCAGATGACACAACTTTGCTTGCTGAAAGTGAAGATGACTTGAAGCACTTACTGATGAAGGTTCAAGACACCAGTCTGCAGTATGGATTTCACCTCAACATAAAGAAAATAAAAATCTTTGCAACTGGACTAATAAGCAACATCACGATAAATGGAGAAAAGATAGAAGTTGTCAAAGATTTCATATTACTTGGTTTCACAATCAATACCAATGGAAGCAGTAGTCAAGAAATAAGATGATGTATTGCACTGGGCAAATCTCCTGCAAATGACTTCTTTCAAGTGCTGAAGAGCAAAGAAGTATCCTTGAAGACTAAGGTGCACCTAACCCAAGCCATGACATTTTCAATCGCCTCATATGCATCTGGGAGCCGGACAATGGTCAAGGAAGACTGAAGAAGAGTTCGTGCTTTTGAGTTGTGGTGTGCGCGAAGAGTACTAAGAGGACCATGGATTGCCAAAAGAAAGAACAAATCTGTTTTGGAAGAAGTGCAGCTGGAAGGGTCCTTGGAAGCGAGAATGGCCAGACTACATTTCATGTAATTTGGTCATGTTGTCAGAAAGTACCATTCCTTGGAGAAGGATATCATGCTTGGTAAAGTGGAGAATCAGCGAAGAAGGGGAAGGCCCTCACCGAGAAGTATTGATGCAGTGGCTGCAACAATGGGCTCAGGTATAGCAAGGATTGTGAGGTTGGTACAGGACCAGACAGTGTTTTGTTTTGTTTTACATAAGTTTGTGATGAATCAGAGCCAAGCTGATGGTACCTAACCACAAACAACAACACATTGACAGAGAATAATAAATAATAATAATAATATAATACATACATATTGAAATTAAAATATGAGTTAAATTTCAATGTTCATGAAGCCAAATTTTTATAAGTGAACCCACAAATGCAGCCAAGGGATATTAAACTAATGGTTGTCAGTGTTAAATTCATACTAAATGTGATGTTTTACAAATGTAGGAAATTCAGTCATCTAATTAGGAGTGACAGCAACTAACTGAACTAATTAGCCAGAAGTATCATAAGCAATCTGCTTCATTAAAGGTTTGTAGTTTTATATGTGTAACAAAATTATTCAGTAACTATTCTAAATAATAAAAAATGGAAATCAAGGTTAATTGACATTTTAATAGAAAGCATATCAATTAAGATCATCTATAAAAACTAAAAAAGCTTCCCTAAAACAATTACTGCCTGAAGTTTAGCAGATCTATTTGTTGCCAATTTGAAAGAACAAAATGGAACAGCGTTTCATAGTAACATAGGTTTTGGAAAATTTAGAAGGGGCCCTCAATCTTCATCAGCTAATTACATGGTACATTTGAATTAATTAGCATGGTATTGTTATCAATGTTATGACTAATTTGTTTCATTAATTTTATAAGCTAATGCTTTTGCCATATACTATATTATTGCCCAAATCTCTCCTTTTCCATGCCCTTTGAGATGAAAAAATTAATCGTTTTTGGAATCAAATAATGTAGGTTAAATTGTGGTTCTGCTTACCATATTTTTATACAAATAATGTGTGTGCTTCTACAATTGTTTGCCAATCACACCTTATCCCTCCAAGGTATTTTGATAAGTGCTAATTTTATTACATAAAATAAAAAAAATAACATAAAAAAAAAAGCATAGCACCCTTACAAAAATACCTGCTGACAGGCAGAGGGGACTGTGCAGTTGGCAAAAAAAAAAATGTACAAGACTTGCAAGATTTGGATTATTTTTGTAAAAGTATGGTATTATTACTTGTGTGACTTTGAGAAATTGCTTATCTTATTTTTGCTTATATGTAAAAGGAAGGTAAGTTACATTTCACATAGGTTATGAAAATTAAATGAGATAATGCATGAGGAACTTGTCCTTGCATAGTACAAGTTCCACAATAATTTCCTAGCAAAAGTTAGCGATTACAGTTTGGGTTTTTTTTTTTTTTTTTTTAATATTATCATTAATACTATTGCCTTCAGGTTCCTCTAGATGTTTGATAGCAGAAAATTTGTATAAGCCATTAACATTCAATTTACTCATTGTCTTCGAGTCGTTTCTGACTGGTGGGTTTGAACATCACATTGCATGTTATTTTTTTTTTTATGCATTCACAACCTTCTTTTCTTCTCACTAAGACATTTGACTGCTAACCAGAAGGCTGGCAGTCCAAACCCATCAGCCACTCCAGAAAGAAGACTGGGTAATCTACCTCCGTAGAAATACCACCTCAGAAACCCAAGGAGGGATTGCCATGATTCGAACCAACTTGACAGCAATGAGTTTGTTTTGTGTGTGTGTGTGTGTGGTGTTAGTTGTAAACTATGCCTGAGTCATTAATTTCTGATACCTCATTTCTGATTGATTTAAAAACACCAAAACTCAAACATGTCTTTACCACTTATAAAATAGAAATAAAACTTACCTTACACGATAAAACTAAATAGTAAGATTAGTGATAATAATTTGAGTGATCAGAAAAATGTTTATGAATCTACAATACACAAGCTGAAAGTATTAGAAAGAACTTTGTTGAAAGTTCAATAGACATCAGTGGTAGAAGATTTAAACTTCAACTCATTTTCCTCCATTAACCTAAGTGGACAGAGAAATTTTTACTCCACTATATCTGCTGTGCTTATAACCTGGAATTGGAGAGAGAAGTAAACTATTCTCTAGAGTTTTCTATTATAACATTTCTTTAATACCTCTAAGAAACACTCCTCTTGTCCCCAACCTTTCACCTTATCCTGAAATATAAAATAATAAAGCACTAAAAGCCAACTGTGGGAGCTCTGGTAGCATAGTGGCTAAGACACTTGCCTGCTAACCAGACGGCTGGTGGTTCAAACCC
>NW_006921864.1:4367667-4384428 GCF_000298275.1 Orycteropus afer afer | reverse complement strand
AAAAAAAAAAAAAAAAAGCCAACTGTAAGAAAACTTGAATGTCATGCCCCTGTTCTTCACTCATTGGGGTGATTATTAGGTAATGTTGTAAGAGAAGTGACATGCATCCCTATAGTTAGGAAGAAAATTATTCCTTTCTTCATCCAGAGCAACCTAATTCTGTCAATATTGCCATATAGATTGGCAAAATGAGTACATGTGAATCAAATAAGAAAATCAATACATTTTTTTATCCTGATTATGACTTTAACTATTAATGTTTCAGAAATATATTATTTGTCTTTTTATCAATTCACACTTGTCTTTGTCCCTGTGTAATTTATATATATGTAAAAGGATAAGAGTGTAGCTATTTTCCGAGAGCAGTGTTGTCCAAGTGTGTACCACAGGTACAAAATGTTTTCTTTTTTCTTCTCCTGTTGTTTCAACGCTACTTAATGACTAAAAACTGAATACCAAGGACAATCATGAGCACTTAAGGCCCAATTCTTAAAAAAAAAAAAAAAATTGATGCAAGCCATTTATGCACAAATGTTGCTACTTTCATATGGAAACAAGGCACATAAAGAATTCTCCTTTGTGATTCATAAACCTTCTTTAAGGTAATTTTGTTACTCATTTGTGTACCTCAGGAGAGCAAAACTCCAAAAGAGAAAAGTGGGAAAGAAAAGAAAGGCCTACATATATACTTATGGTTGTATTTGCATAAAAAAACACAGCAAGCCTTTTATGCAAAATCAATTAAAATACATTAAACAGTGGTGTGAGGATTGTCTAGTCATTATCCACTTTAGTAAAGAATATAAAATATCCATAGAAAAATTTTAAACACATACACTCTCTCCTGCTCTCACCTGGACGGGTCTAGAAACTTTATCCTTTTGGTTGATGGGCTTGCTGTTGTTAGGTGCCCTGGAGTTGCTTTTGAAACATAAGGACCTTTTGTACTACAAAATGAAACACTGCCGGGTCCTGCAACATCCTCACAATCATTGCTATGCCTGACGCTATTGTTGCAGCCACTATGTCATTCTGTCTCATGGAGGGTCTTTCCTTTCTCACTGACCTTCTACTTTATCAAGCATGATATCCTTCATGGACTGGTCCTTCCTGGTAACATGATCGAAGTATGAGAGACAAAGGGGCCATTTTTACTCCTAAGGAGCATTCTGGCTGTACTTTCTTCCAAGCCAGATTTGTTCATTCTTCAATATTCTTTGCCAACACCACAACTCAAATGCATCAATTCTTCTGCAGTCTTCCTTATTCATTGTCCACCTCTCACATGCATATGAGACAATTGAAAAGACAATAACTTGTGTTAGGTGAATCTTAATCTTGAAAATGACATCTTTTCTCTTTAACACTTAATAGAGGTCTTTGGCAGATGTGTCCAATGCAATATGCATTTGATTTTTTGACTGCTGCTTCCATGAGTGCTGATTGCAGATCCAAATAAAATGAAATCCTTGAAAATTTCAATATTTTCCACTTTTATCTTGATGTTGCTTATTGGTCCATTTGTGAGGATTTTTTGTTTCTTTATGTTGAGATATAATCCATACTGAAGGCTGGAGTCTTTGATCTTCATCAGTAAGTGCTTCAAGTCTTCTTCACTTTCCATAAGCAAGATTGTGTCATTTGCATATCACAAGTTTTTAATGAGTCTTCCTCCAATGCTAATGCCCAGTTCTTCTTCATGTAGTCCTACTTCTCAGATTATTTGCTCAGCATGCAAATTGAATAAGTATGGGGAACAGCTGTGACACACATCTTTCCTGATTCTAAACCATGCAGTATCCCCCCACAGTGTAGTAAATTACCTGGTATGGCTTTTCTAGCCATAAGTCTTTGTAAACTCTGTGGTGGAATGTGCTGTGAGCAACTGAGGAGCTCCTGATTGTAAAAGTTATCCATCTGGGGTATTTCTGTTGGGCATAACACAAAGCAATGTTCTGAGAGGTTCTCACTCTCTCTCAGGTGCTTAGAATTCTGATGTTATGATTGGTTGGTTTGGCCACTCTGCGGGGCTCAAAAGGAGGCCTCCTAGAGGTAGAACTCTCTCTCTGACTTCTGGCTGATGAAGATGTGCTGTTGAGTGAGAAAGAGACACAGAGAGACATGCACTGCTGAGAAAGAGACATCAAGGGGCACATACTGCTGGGAGAGAGACTGTGAGAGACTATTGGCTGAGAGACTGCAGGTGGGGAGAGAGACTGAGCGTTTTTCCTGAACTTGAATCGTAGCCTGGTGCTTCCCTACCATAATGTGAGTTCTGTATGGCCACTGCAGTGAATTATCAAACCCAGGAGAGAGGTGGTGAGTGTTTGGGAGGAGCGGTTGGTGAAAGGCTGGAGGGAGGCAACATGTCTGGCCTGGCAGGAATAGGCCTTGGGTTACTGATAGTGACTCTGTCTTCCCTTGTTCAGTTAGAGGAGGTCAGAAGATGTGGCCTCTTTGCTTTTTTAGCACCCCTTTATACTGTTCAAAGGAGCTCTGGTAGCATAATACCTAAAGTACTTGACTGCTAACCAGAAGGCTGGCAGGTCAAACACACCAGCCACTCCTTGGAAGGAAGATGGGGCAATCTACTTCTGTAGCGATAATGCCTCAGAAACCCAACTAAGGGTCACTATGAGTCAGGTCCGACTTGACGGCACATAACAACAACAAACAATACTGTTCAAATGATTGCCTTCTGGTCTATTTACAGATTCCTCATGAGCAAAATTAAGTGTTCTGGAATTCTAGTTCTTCACAATGTTATCCATAATTTTATGATCCACACAGTCTAATGCCTTTGCATGGTCAATGAAACACACATAAACATCTTTCTGATATCCTTTGCTTTCAAGGTTCATCTGACATCAGCAATGACATCCCTCATTTTATGCCCTCTTCTGGACTCAGCTTGATTTTCTGGCACTTCCCTGTTGATGTACTACTGCTTCAATCATTTTTTAATTATTTTCAGCAAAATTTAACTTGTGTGTGATATTAATGACATTGTTCGGTAATTCCTGCCTTGTGTTGGATTATGTTTCTTTAGAATGGACATGAGTATTGACCTCCTCCAGCCAGTTAGCCAACTAGAATTTTTTCCAAATTTCTCAGCATAAACAAGTGAGTGCTTCTACCCTTGAATCTTTTTGTTGAAACATCTCAATAGAAATTGCATCTATTCCTGTAGCCATTTTTTTTTTGCCAGTTCTTCAGTGCAGTTGGGACTTCTTCTTCCAACGCCATTGGTTCTTAATAATATGTTACCTCTTGAAATGGTTGAATGTGAACCAATTCTCTTTGGTCAAGTGACTCTGTGTATTGCTTCCACATTTTTTTGATGTTCTCTGCATTGTTCAATATTCTGCCCATAGAATTCTTCAATACTGCAACTTGAGGCTTGAAATTTTTCTTCAGCTTTCAGCTTGTGCAATGCCTAACATGTTCTTCCCTTTTATTTTTTAACTGGAACTTTTTGCACATTTTATTGCAATACTTTACTTTGCCTTCAGGAGCCACTGCCCTTTGAAACTTTCCATTTAGATCTTTTATTTTGTCATTTCTTCCATTAATGTCAGCTACTCTCTATTCAAGGGCAGGTTTCAGAGTCTCTTCTGACAGCCATTTTGGTCTTTTCTTCCTATTCTTTCTTGTAAATTACCATTTGCTTTCTTCAGGTATGATCTTGATGGCATCCTACAACTCATATGGTCTTCAGTCACCATTCTACAGATGGTCTCTAAATCCAGGTGGGGTATTCTCAAGGTTGTACTTGGGGTTTCCTGGACTTATTTTAATTTTCTTCAGCTTTAACTTAAACTAGCATATAAGTAACTGATTTGTTCCACAGTCAGCCCCTGGCCTTGTTCTGACTGATGACATTGAGCTTTTCCATTATCTCTTTCCACAGATGTAGTTGCTTTGATTTTCTGTACATTCCATGTGGTAGACTCCATGTGTACAGTTGCCATTTACATTATTGAAGAAAGGTACATACAAGAATAATTTATTGTTCTTAAAAAATTCTATCATGCTATCTCTAGCATCATTTCTACAACCAAGACCATATTTTCCAACTACCAGTGCTTTTTCTTTCCAGCTTTCACATTCCAATCACTGGTAGCTACTAATACATCTTGATTGAATGTCTGGCCAATTTCAGACTGCAGAAGTTGGTAAAAGTCCTCATTTTTTTTAATCTTTGTCTTTGGTATATAAATTTGAATAATAATAGTATTAACTGGTCTTCTTTTTAGGCATATGGCTACTAACCTATCACTGACAGCATTGTAATTCAGGATAGATCTTGAAATTGTTTTTTTTTTTTTTTTTTTTTTTTATAATGAATATGACACAATCCCTGATAAATTTGTCATTCCTGGCATAGTAAGCTATATGTTTGTCTGATTCAAAATGGCCAGAACCAGTCCATTTTAGGTCACTAATGCCTAAGATGTTGATTCATTGGAAGGTTAGAGGCAGAGACATTTTCCCCATGATTTGCTTAAATTGAATCTGATGCTTGCCTTCTGTAGATGCTAACATTTTAGTTGTGTGCAAAGAGATTGAAAACAGAAGTGATGTGAAAGAGATAAATGATTTTCTATGTCATACATGAATACAGTATTACTGCCCATGATTATCCAATATTATATTTCAATATTATTCAATAGCCTCCAAAAGAAGTCAACAAAATGAATATCTCTTCAAGTTTGAGATAAATTTAAGTTTGTATTAGTCTTTGTGTTAATTGTTGTGCTTTACTGACATCTCGCCTCACCATTGTTCACAGCTCCAGACTAATAGAACAGATCATGCCCAGAGGCAGAGCTATAGAAATGAAAATTGTGAGGGGAAATTGAAAACTGTAGTAGGGGCACAACATCTTTTAGCACCAGGCACTGGCTGTGCTTCTTCCCCATCCATGCTCCATCTCACACATGCATACTTCCACATCCATTACATCCCTTTGCTGTCCTGTTCTCTGCTGAGGAGGCCAGCCTTGCTGACTGGCTTCCAGTTAGATTCAGTCACTGAAAAATACAGGAAATAATGAGGGGAAGATCGAGAAAGGACTGTAGTGTTTCTTCTCTTCTCTCTCCTTGTTTCAACATTGTGCCTCTGGTTGTGTCCATCAGTCACTACAGCTCCTGTTGGCCAGCCCTGCTCCATAGCTCAGCTCTCTATAAACTGGGGGAACACAACTTTCTTCTCTTGTCTTTTTAGTCCTGAGAATGGGAATTACTTCTTTCTCCTGACAATCTTTGAGGATTTCATTGTCTCTTGTTGGTTGCCTCAGCCCTCTCGACAAGTTAGTAGTCTCTGTAAGTAGTCCTTTTATTACCTGCAGTAATAAATTTTATTTTCTGCAGTAATAAATTCTGGTGACTTAGTGTATAAGCTATTTGGCTGCTAACCAGAAGGTCAGAGAGGTTCAAACCCACCAGCAGCTCTGCAGAAGGCTGATGGGACAATCTACTTCTGTAAAGGTTTACAGCCTTGGAAACCCAATGGGGGTTGCAATGAGTTGGAATTGACTTGTTGGCAATAAATTTGGTTTTGTCATTTTTAAACTCTGAACAAATTCTATTTTCTGTGGGGTTCTTAAGTGACACAGACATCCATGGTGATTTTATATTTCTAGTGTATTTCTATTCCTGTATTTCTAATTTATTTTTATTCTCATATACATAATAGTGTGTAATTGTCAGATTATTTAAATTTAATATGGCTTATACTGTCAACTTTAGGATGAACCTATCAGAGATCCTCATTTTGTAGCACTTTAGCCATAATTACATTACTTAGGGTAGGGGTCATCCGTCTGAGTAGGCAATGAATAGTTTGATGATAATAATATTTAATGTACTTTACTTCACAATTGGTTGGGACACCAGCTTACTCAACTTATAAAACCTTATGTATTACCTATTGTTACTGTTATTGGTTGCTGTCGAGAAGGCCCAGAGTCATGAGACAACCCCATGTATTTCAGAACAAAATGTTGCCAGGTCTTGCACCATCTACAGGATCATTGGTATTATGGAGTGAATTGTATTCCCCAAAATATGTGTGTTGTAAACCCTATACTCTATGTGGTAGTTCCGTTTGTGTGTCAACTTGGCGGAGCCCAGTTGAGTGGCTGGGCAACTGGATGTAGTATTCCCCATGATGAGACTGATAATCATCTCCATGGTAGAATCTACCACAAGCAGCTAAGTAGCTGCCTTTGGGATGTGGTCTACTTCCTGTATATAAGGAGAAGCCTTGGGGAATGGTCTCTAGCTTAAGGCACGTGTGGACCCTGCATGTAGCCATGTTGTTGTTCAGCAGCCTGCCATGCTCTGCCAACCTTGGGACTTAAAATGGACTTGAATTAGTGGCCTGCTGTGTGGTTGATAACATCAGGACTGTGTCATTTTATTTGTTGACCTTGGGCTTGTTAGCCTCAGCAGACAGTGGCTGCCTGAGTAAAGAAAAGTCTCTAGCTTCAGTGGGCGGGGAGCAAGATGCAGAGCTGAAACCCAAGGTCAAGGGACTTTCACCCAGCCTTTGAACTTGGACTTCTAGCCTTCTGAACTGTAAGAGAATAAACTCCTATTTGGTAAGGCCCTTTGAACTTGGACTTCTAGCCTTCTGAACTGTAAGAGAATAAACTCCTATTTGGTAAGGCCATCCCATTTGTGGTATATTCTTGTCAGAGTGGCACTAGGTAACCAGAACACTCTATAACTGTGGATATTATCCCATTTCAGAATAGGGTTTTCTTTGATGTATTAATGAAGCCAAGTCAGTGGATGGTATGTTTTAAGCCAATCATTTTAGAGATACAGAAGAGCAGATTAGGCTCAAAGAAAGCAGACAGGGGAGTAAGATTGATACTATCTGAAGACTATAGAGGCAGACCAGTCTAGAACTCCAAAGATGGCCAAGAACTCCAAGTTACCCCAGAGTTGAAAGAGAGAGGGATTTTCCCTAGAGTCTGTGCCTTCAATTCAGATTTCTAGCCTCCCAATCTGTGAGAAAATCAATGTCTGTTTGTTAAAACAACCCAAGAAATACTTGTGGTGATAATCCACTGCCATCAAGTTGATCTTGACTCATAGTAACCCTCATTGGGTTTCCAAGGTGGTAAATCTCTATGGAAGTAGATTGCCCCATCTTCATTCTGCAGAGTGTCTGGGTTTGAATGACAACTTTCTGATAAGCAGTCAAATGCCTTAGGCACTGTATCACCACAGCTCCTTAATATCACTAAATAATTAAGACAATTGGTATGCTCAAGCTCATTGTTGCAACCACTGTTCATTTATTTTTTTATCTACAGGTTTTTGTTGACTAATTTCTGGAAGTAGATAACTAGGCCTTTATGTGTAAATCATTTTACTTAGACTGAAGATGAATAAGATACTTAAATATTTAATATAAATTCTGGTTGTTGTTGTTGTTGTTATTTGCCGTCAAGTCCGCCCCGACTCATAGCGACCCTTCCTTGGGTTTCCGAGGCAGCATCACTACGGAAGTAGGATTGCTCAACCTTCCTTCCAAGGAGTGACTGGTGGGTTTGAACCACCAGCCTTCTGGTTAGCAGTCAAGTGCCTTAGGCACTATGCTACCAGAGCCCCTATAAATTCTGGTATTAATAGTAATAATAACAGCATCAGCAACTACAATCACAACAATAGTTAACACTTAGCCACTGCTTCTTTGTGCCAAGCACTGTGTCTTTAACTTATTTAAACTTAACAGAGCTCTGGTGGTGTAGTGGGTAAGGCATTGGGCTGCTAATCAGAAGGCTGATGGTTCAAACCCACCAGCTACTCAGGGGGAAAAAGATGAGACAATCTACTTCCATGAAGATTTACAGCTTTGAAAGCCCAATGGGGGTTGCTATGAGTCTGAATTGACTTGATGTCAGTGAATTTTTAAAATATAAGTAGTAAAGAATTATTTTCATCCATTTACAGTGAGATAATTTGGGTTTGAAGAATTTCTACAACTTACCCTGATTCACCAAGCAGATAAATAGTAGAATTGATACTTGGATCCATGATAGTTTTAATTTCTAAACCAAATTCTTACCACCATGACTCTAGTGATCACATTTTAATTACTATTGGAAAATTATTTGAATTTGTTGTCCGTTATATTCTATGGCAGTCTTTTTTTAATTTTTTCTTATTGATGTGTAAGAGTCCTTTTTGTATTTTTTTACCTTGTGCTTTTGTTTTCATTGGACCTTAAGTATTTTCTGATTTCTCTCTTAATCTTTTCTTTGATCTATTGCTTAATATTTTATTATTCAATTTCTACATATTTATGTATTTTCTACTTTTTCTTCTGTTGTTTAATTTCTAGTGTCATTCCATTACAGTCAGAGAAAATACCTGGAATTTTAATCTTTTAAAGTTTACTGAGACTTGAGATGTAACCTAGTTTATGGTATATCCTAGAAAATAAACCATGAGATTTGGAGAAGACTGTGTAATGTGCTGTTGTTGGGTGGAATATTTATACATATCTGTTAGGCCTAGTTGGTTTAGAATGTTTTTCTAATCATTTACTTCCTTGGTGATCTTCTTTCTAGATGTTCTATCCATTTTTGAAAGTGGTATGTTGAATTCTTAAACTATTGCAGAACATTCTTCCTTCAGGCTTTTATATATTTTGGATATATTATGTTAGGTGCATATATATTTCTAATTGTTATATTTCTGTAATGTGTTGACCTGTTTGGAGTCTAAATGGACCCAATAGCACTGAACAACACCAACATCAACAACAGTCATTATAAAATTCCATTATGTATACACAAAGTCACACACACATATACACATAATGGAATTACATAGAGACATAGACAAACAGACAGATAGAGATAAAGATAGAGATAGATATAAAATATATATGATGCATATATAAAATATATATACACCATATGTCTCTTGTATTTTGGTCGTGTTGTCAGAAGGGACCAGTCTCTGAAGAAGGATATCATGCTTAGTAAACTAGAAAACCAAAAACCAAATTCACTGCCATTGAGTTGATTCTGACTCATAGCAACACTATAAAACAGATTAGAACTGCCCCATCGATTTTCCACAGCTGTAATCTTTGTGGAAGCAGACTGCCCCATCTCCCACTGGTGGGTTCAAATCACTGGACTTTTGATTAGCAGCCAAATACCTTAACCTCTCTGCCACCAAAACTCATGATAAAGTAGAGGGACAACTAAAAAGGGGAAGACTTTTGTCTTAGTTCTCTAATGATGATGTAACAGAAATAGCACAAGTGGATGGCTTCAACAAACAGAAATTTATTCCCTTACAGTTTAGGAGATTAGAAGTCTTAATTCAGAGTGCCAGTTCCAGGGGCTAGGTGGGGGCTTCTCAACCATGGGCTTCATCTCTTCTTTTCAGGCCCAATTTGGCAAACAAGAGGCTCTTCCTGACTCAGGTAGCTGCAGGGGGCTGACAAATTCAAGATTAGCAAGCAATATAGCAAGTTGCATACTAACAAATACAAGATCAACAGATTATTGGCTCACAGGTTACAAAGGCAACAGTGCCAGGCAAAATGGCAGTGCACTGGTTCAAGTCCAGGAAATGGAGATGATGACAGGCCAAATGCAGGATCCAAAATAAGCAGAAGTCTAGAGACCTTTCCCACAGCCTTTCCATATTTACTAGATGCAGGCCACACTCCAAAGGCAACTCCCCTTCAACTAATTAACTGCTCACAGAAGATTCCACCTTGGAGGTGTTTACACCATATGTAATCTCATTATGATTCTCAATCATATTAGAGACTCTGAAACTTGCTATTGACCAGAGAGTAGCTAAATCAGTGGAAGAAATAACAAGACAAAAAGCTCAACAGAAGATTTCAAAGAGCAGCTCAAGAAAAGAAAGTTAATTATTATAACGTGCAAAGACCTGGAGTTAAATAACCAAAAGAGAACAAACTTAGCATTGCTCAGATTGAAAGAACTGAAGAAAAATTTAAAGCCTCGAGTTGCAATGTTGAAAAGTTCTATGGGCAAAAGACTGAGTGATACAGGAAGCATAAGAAGAAGGTGGGAAAAAAATACACAATCACTCTACAAAAAAGAACTGGTAGATGTTCAACTGTTTCAGGAGGTGGAGTATGATCAAGAATCAATGGAAGAAGTCCGAGCTGCACTGAACATATTGGCAAAAACCAAGGCTCCAGAAATTGATGGAATACCCATTGAGATGTTTCTACAAAGGGATGCCATGCTGGAGGAACTTACTCATCTATGCCAAGTTATTTGAAAGACAGCTACCTGGTCAACTGACTGGAAAAGGTTCATATTTGTACCCATTCCAAAGAAAGGTGATCCTACAGAATGTGGAAGTTATTGAACAATGTCATTAATATTACATGCAAGTAAAATCTTGCTGAAAATAATTAAAAAACAGTCACAGCAGTATATTGGCAGGGAACTTCCAGAAATACCAACTGGATTGAGAAGAGGACATGGAATGAGGAATAGCATTGCTAATGTCAGTTGGATGTTGGCTGAAAGCAAAGAATACCAGAAAGATGTTTACTTGTGTTTTATTGACTATGCAAAAGCATTTGACTATGTAGATTATAACAAATTATGGATAACAGTGTGAAGAATGGGAATTTCAGCACTCTTAATTGTGCTCAGGAGGAACCTGTACATAGACCAGGAGGCTGTCATTTGAACAGAACAAGGCGATACTGTATTGTTTAAAATCAATGTGTGTGTCAATGTTGTGCCTTTCACCATACTTATTCAATCTGTGTGCTGTGCAATTAATCTGAAAACCAAGACTGTATGAAGAAGAACATGGCATCAGAATTGGAGGAAGAGTAATTAGCAACCTGTGATATGCATATGACAAAACCTTGCTTGCTGACAGTGAAGATTACTTGAAGCATTTATTGATGAAGATTAAAGAATATACCCTTCAGTATGGATTATACTTCAACATAAAGGAAACAAAAATCTTCACAACTGAACCAATAAGCAGCATAATGATAAATGGAGTGATGATTAAAGTTGTCAAAGATTTTGTGTTACTTGGGACCACAATCAACACCAATGGAAGCAGCAGCCAAGAAATCAGATGCTTCATTGCACTGGGCAATTCTGCTATAAAAAAACTTCTTTAAAGTGCTGAAGAGCAAAGATGTCACTTTGAAGACTAAGGTATACCTAACCCAAGCCATGGTATTTTCAATCCCTTCTTGTTTGTGTGAAGGCTGGACAATGAATAAGGAAGACTGAAGAAGATTTGATGCTTTTAAATTGCAGTGTTAGTGAAGAATACTGAAAATACCATGGACTGCCAGAAAAACAAATAAATCTGTCCTTGATGAAGTGCAGCCAGAATGCTCCTTGGAAGCAAGAATGGAGAAACTTTTTCTCACCTACTTTGGTCATGTTGTCAGAATGGACCATTCCCTGGGAAAGATATCATGCTTGGTAAAGTAGAAGGTCAGTGAAAAGGGGGAAGGCCCTAAACAAGATGGATTGACGCAGTGGCTGTGATGATAGGCTCAAAGTATAGCAGGGATTGTGAGGATGGCCCATGACTGGGCATTATTTCATTCTGTCATACATAGGGTCACTATGAGTTGGAGTTGACTTGACAGCACCTAACAACAAGGAAAAGTATCAAAATAAGTATAACAAGAGTGGCAGAGTGGAAGGTCGGTCAAGAAGGGGAAGCCCCTCAAAGAGATAGATTAACACCCAGGCTGTAACAGTGGGCTCAGATATAGCAAGGATTGTGCGGCTGGCACAGGACCAAGCAGTGTTTCATTCTGTTATACATAGGGTCACTATGAGTCAGAGTGGACATCATGGCACCTCACAACAACAGAAAAAGCACCTTCTTATCGCCCTACTTCTTTCTCTAATTATTGTTTATTAGCCTTCCCCTTACAACAAACTTATTTTAAAAGTCTATATTCACTATCAAGAGCTCTGGTAGCATAGTGCCTAAGGCACTTGACTGCTAACCAGAAGGCTGGTGGTTCAAACCCACCAGCCACTCCTTGGAAGGAAGATGGTGCAATCTACTTCCGTAGTGATACTGCCTCAGAAACCCAAGGAGGGGTCTCTATGAGTCGACACATAACAACAACAACATATTCACTATCTTCAATCCCTCTATTCTTATTCTCACTTAAACCTCCTGTAGTTATATTTTTGTCCCCACTACAAAATTTTAGCAGCTTTTATCTAGCTCATAAATAATCAGTGCATTGCTAAATCCAATGTATTTATCATTCTTGGTCCTCCACTTGCTGTATCCATCAACAACATTTATTTAAGCTGACCACTCCAGGTTCAGAACAGCTCTGGATTCTCCCTCAACCTTCCTCCTCAGCTCCCAGTCCTTTCTTTCTACACTCTGATGCCCTCACAATTCTGCCTATTAACCTTTTATTTTTTCCTCTCTTAATCTAGCTTTGGGAGCTCTGGTGACATAATGCCTAACTCACTTGACTGCTAACCAGAAGGCTGGCAGTTCAAACTCACCAGCCACTCCTAGGAAGGAAGGTTGGTCAATTTACTTCCATAGTGATACTGTGTCGGAAACCCAAGGAGAGGTCGCTATGAGTTGGGGCCAACTCCATGGCACATAAAAATAACCACAATCTAGCTTTAAATACTATCCATATACTGATGAACTATAAATTAAGTCTCCATTCTGGATTTTTTTCCTGTACTTCAAGTCTGAGTAATTATATATATGTTGTTGTTGTTGTTGTTATGTGCCGTCAAGTCAAACCCGACTCATAGCGACCCCTCCTTGGGTTTCCGAGGCAGTATCACTACGGAAGTAGGATCGCCCAACCTTCCTTCCGAGGAGTGGCTAGTGGGTTTGAACCGCCAGCCATCTGGTTAGCAGTAAAGTGCCTTAGCCACTATGCTACCAGAGCTCCCAATTATATATATAACTGCCTTCAAATTATGTCCATTTATACATCGAATAGCAACATAAACATAAAGACCTTTGAATTTACCTTTCAATAATCCCATCAAATACTGCCTCCAAAGTTCTCCCCATTTGTTATTCTGTGCCAGACTCTGACCTAAGTTCTTTACAAATATTAAGCCATTTAAGCAGCATAACAACACTATTTTAAATGTATGATTAGGCTCCAGATTTTACATATGAGGAAACCAAGGCATTAAGAGATAAACAACTTGCTTATGTCCACACGAGTCACTGAGAAGATTACAAATACATTCTGGCTTCAGAGATAATGAGTATAATAAACATTGTTCTATATTCCTTGTTACGTGTTTTGGCCCATACCTTGGAATACTCCTTTACTTGTTTTCTCAGTGAACTATGTCAATAAACTCTGCTGACTCTGTCTGTAATTTCTAGATTTACCTAAAGTCTGAATACTTTCTCACCACCTCTTCTGCTACTATGCTTAGCTCAGCCACCATCATGCCTTGTCTCAATTATTGCAATATCCTTCTAATTGGTCTTCCTGTTTCCTCCATAGGGGTGCTGGTAGCACTGTAATTAAATGTTCAGCTGCAAACCAGAATCAGTTTTTATAATTCACTAGCTGCTGAATAGGAGCTCTGGTAGCATAGTGCCTAAGGCACTTGACTGCTCACCGGAAGGCTAGCGATTCAAACCCACCAGCCACTCCTCAGAAGGAAGGTTGGGCAATCCTACTTCCATAGTGATACTGCCTAGGAAACCCAAGGAGGGATCACTATGAGTCGCGGCCGACTCGACGGCAACCAACAACAACAACAGCTGCTGAATGGGAGAAAGAGGTGGCAGTCTGATTCCACAAAGATTACAACCTTGGAAACCCTATGTGTCTGTTCTACTCTGACCTATAGGATTTGTTATGAGTCAGAATCAGTTCAAAGGCAAGAGTTTGGTTTTGGATTGGATTCATCCTCTTACTGTAGATCTTAACACTTCTTTACTTACATCTTTCAAAGTTTTCTTCAGTCTTTCAAACTAAAAACCTGTAATTTCACAATGATTTAAAATAGCCCTGCACAATCTTCACCTACTAACCCACTCACTTTCATGTATTCTGACATCACTCTGTTCCAGCCACACTGGCCTCCTTATTTTCTTAAAACATTCTCAAACCAAAAGCCAAACTTAATGCCATTGAGTCGATTCTGACTCATAGTGACCTGTGTTGGGTTCCCAAGACTGTCAATCTTTATAGAAGCAGACCTCTTTATCTTTGTTCTTCAGAGCAGCAGGTGAATTCTAACCACAGATCTTTTGGTTAGTAACCAAATACCGTACTCACCACATCTTCAGAGCTCCTTAAGAACACTCTAGCCATACTTACATCTCAAAGAATTTTAATTTGCTATTCTTGGCAAAATAAAAATATCACCAAAAAAAAAAAAAAAAAACCAAACTCACTGCCTTTGAGTCAGGTCTGACTTATAGTGAGCCCTCCTTGGGTTTCCAAGGTGGTATCACTATAGTGCTAGCATAGTGTCTAAGACAGTTGACTGCTAACCAGAATGCTGGCAATTCAAAGGCATCAACCACTTCTTGGAAGGAAGGTTGGGAAATCTACTTCTGTAGTGATACAGCCTCGGAAACCCAAGGAGGGGGTGCTATGAGTCGGGTCTGACTCGAAGGCACATAACAACAATGACAACAACATCACTATGGAAGTAGATTGCTCAATCTTCCTTCTGAGAAGTGGCTGGTGGGTTTGGCCTGCCAGCCTTCTGGTTAGCAAATGACTTAGACAGTATGCCACCAGAGCTCCCCCAAAGTATCACATGATATTTCTATTTCCAAATTTTTCAGGAAGTGCCTCACCATTTTAAAAGGTAGTTGTATAATTTTATAGTAACACCAACAGTGTATGAGGGTTCCAGTCTCTCCACACCCTAGCCAGCATTTACTGTGTTCTGTTTTTCATTTTTATTTTTTTGAACTTTACTGTAATGGTGAAGTGAGAAGATATCATTTTTTTTTTTTTTTGATTTGCATCTCTTTAATGAGATGGTGGGGCAGGAGGTAAAGCTAGACCCCAAGCCCCCTAGAGCCAGGAAAAGGAGGGAGCAGCCAGGGACTACAGAGTGGCAGGTTCCAGGTAGAAATTAGGTAAGGGGAAGGCACAGAGTTTTCTAATAGCTAGGGTTCATATTTGTCTGTCAGTTTGTTATCCTGTGGGGCTTGTACATTGCTGTGAGGCTTGAGGCTGGGCCACTGGTGTTTCAGACACCAACAGATTGGACATGGTGTGCAGATTTCAACACAGCTTACAGACTAAGACAGACTAGGAAGAAGGAGGAGGCCATCCACTTCTCAAAAATTGGCTAGGGAAAACCTTATGAATAGCAGAGAAACATCGTCTGATACATTGCTGGGCAATTTTATGAATACCTTGGAAATATTGTCCAACACAGTGCAGGAAGATGAGCCCCTTGGGTCAGAAGACATTCAATATAAGACTGGAAAAGAGCTGCCTCATCAGAGTAGGACCAACCTTAATGATATGTATAAAGTAAGTCTTTCAGGACCTCCATGTGCTGACATGGCATGACTCAAATTGAGGAGAAACAGCTGCAAACATCCATTAATAATTAGAAAATGAAATGTACAATGTATGAATCTAGGAAAGTTGGAAATTGTCAAAAATGAAATGGAACACATAAAGATTGATATCCTAGGCATTATTATTGTATGTGCCATTGAATTGGACCTGACTCATAGCGACCCCTCCTTAGGTTTCTGAGGCAATATCACTACGGAAGTAGATTGTCCAACCTTCCTTCCAAGGAGTGGCTGGTGGGTTTGAACTGCCAATCTTCTGGTTAGCAGTCAAGTGCTGTAGGCACTATGACTGGTTTTGACCATTTTGAATCAGACAACCCTATGGTCTACTATGCTGGGAATGACAAATTGAAGAGGAATGGTGTGGCATTCATCATCACAAAATATGTCTCAAGATCTGTCCTGTAGCACAATGCTGTCAGTGATAGGATAATATTCATATGTCTACAAGGAAGACCCGTTAAACTACAATTCTTCAAATTTATGCACCAACCACCAAAGCCAAAGATGAGGAAATTGAAGATTTTTATGAAATTCTACAGTCTGAAATTGACCGAACATGTGTTCAAGATGTCTTAATTATCACTGGGGATTGGAATGCAAAAGTTGGAAACAAAGAAAAATCACCGGTTGTTAGAAAATTTGCCCTTGGGGACAAAAATAATGCTAGAGATCACATGATAGAATTTTTCAATACCAATGACTTATTCATTGCAAATACCTTTTTCAGCAACACAAATGGTGCCGGTACATGTGGACTTTGCCAGATGGAGTACACAGGAATCAGATTGATTATATCTGTTGCAGGAGGAGATGGAAAATTCAATATCTTCAGTCAAAACCAGGCCAGGAGCTGATTGTAGAGCAGACCATCAACTGCTCAAATGCAAGTTCAACTGGAAGTTAAAGACAATTAAAACAAGTCCATGAAAGCCAAAATATGACCTTGAATATATCCCTCCTGGATTTAGAGACCATCTAAAGAATAGATTTGATGCATTGAACACCATTGACCACAAAAGAGAAGAATTGTGGGATGACATCAAGAGCATCATCCATGAAGAAAGCAAGAGGTCATTAAAAATACAAGAAAGAAAGAAAAGACCAAAATGGATGTCAGAAGAGACTCTGAAACTTGCCCTTGAGCAAAGAGTAGCTAAAGCAAATGGAAGAAGTGACAAGA
>NW_006921864.1:4361812-4367537 GCF_000298275.1 Orycteropus afer afer | reverse complement strand
TATGGGAAAAATATCGAATGATGCAGGAAGCATCAAAAGAAGATGGAAGGAATACACAGAGTCACTGTACCAAAAAGAACTGGTTGACCTTCATCCATTTCAGGATGTGGCATATGTGCAAGAACCAATGGTAATGAAGGAAGAAGTTGAAGCTGCACTGAAGGAATTGGTGAAAAACAAGGCTCCAGGAATTGATGGAATATCCATTGAGATGTTTCAACAAACAGATACCTGCTGAAGGCACTCACTCGGTTATGCCAAGAAATTTCAAAGAGTACTACCTGGCCAACTGACTGGAAGAGATCCATATTTGTACCCATTTCAAATAAAGATGATCCCACAGAATGTGGAAATTATCAAACAATATCCTTAATGTTGCATGCAAGTAAAATCTTACTGAAGACAATTCAAAAATGGTTGCAGCAGTCTATTGGGAGGGAACTTCCAAAAATACAAACTGGTTTCAGAAGAGGACTTAGAATGAGGGTATCATTGCCAATAGCAGATAGATCTTGGCTCAAAGCAAAGAATAACAGAAAGATGTTTACTTGTGTTTTATTGACTATGCAAAACATTTGATTGTGTGGATCTTAACAAATTGTGCATGACATTGAGAAGAATGGCAATACCAGAACACTTAATAATACTCATGAGGGACCTGTACATAGACCAGGAAGGAGGCTGTTGTTTGAACTGAAAAAGGAAACATGGTTTAAAATCAAGAAGGGAGTGCATCAGAGGTGTGTCCTTTCACCATACTTATTCAATCTGTATGCTGAGTAAATAATCCAAAAGGTTGGACTATATGAAGAAAAGCATGGCAACAGGATTGGAGGATGAATCATTAACAACCTGCAATACACTGAAGACAGAACTTTGCTTGCTGAAAGTGAGGATGACTTGAAGTACTTACTGATGAAGACTGAAGAATACAGTCCGCAGTAAGGATTACATCTCAATATAAAGAAAATAAAAATCCTCACAACTGGACCTATATGCAGCATCATGATAAACGGAGAAAATTGAAATTGTCAAAGACTTCACATTGCTTGGTTCTACAATCAACACCAATGGAAGCAGCAATCAGGACATCAGACGACATATAGCACTGGCCAAATGGGCTGCAAAGAACGTCTTTCAAGTGGTGAAGAGCAAAGATGTCTCCTTGAGGACTAAGGTGTGCCTGCACAAGCCATGATATTTTCATTCGCCTCATATGCATGTGAGAGCTGGACAATGAATAAGGAAGAACAAAGAAGAGCTCATGCTTTTGAGCTATGGTGCTGGCAAAGAATGCTGAACGTACCATGGACTGGTAAAGAACTAACAGGTCTTTCCTGGAGGAAGTGCAGCCAGAATGCTCCTTGGAAGTGAGAATGGCCATACTTTGTTTTACTTTGGTCATGTTGTCAGAAGAGACCATTCCCTGGAGAAGGATGTCATGCTTGGTAAGGTGGAGGGTCAACGAGGGAGGGGAAGGCCCTCAACGAGGTGCATTGACACAGTGCCAGCAGTGATGAGCTCGAGTATAGCAGGGATCGTGGAGCTGGCTCAGGACTGAGCAGTGTTTTGTTCTGCTGTGCATAGGGTCACTATGAGTCAGAGATGACTCAACAGCACCTACCAACAACAACAACAACAAGATGCAGTGCTGGATGTGCTCAATCATTTATGCCAAGAAATTTGAAAGACAGCGACCTGGACAACTGGAGAAGAGATCCATATTTGTGTTCATTACAAAGAAAAGTGATCCAATAGAATGCAGAATTTATCAAACAAAATTACTAATATCACTTGCAAGTAAAATTTTGCTGAAGTTAATTCAAAAATGTTTGCAGCAGCTAGGGAACTTCCAAAATTTTAAGCCAAATTCAGATGGAACAAGGAATATCGTTGCTGATGTCAGATGGATATTGGCAGAAAGCAAAGAATAGCAGAAAGATGTTTACCTATGTTTTATTAACTGTGCAAGGGCATTTGACTGTGTGGATCATAAAAAATTATGGATAAGATTATGAAGAATGAGAATCCTAGAACACTTAATGGTGCACATGAGGAATTTCCACATATACTAAGAAGCAATCATTCTAAAAGAACAAAAGGATATTGCATGGTTTAAAGTCAGGAAATATATGCATCAGGGTTGTGTCTTTTTATCATACTTATACAATCTATATGCTGAGCAAATGATCTGGGATGCTGGAATAGATGGAGAAGAATATGACATCAGGATTAGAGCTAGAGTCATCATTGTTATTAAGAGCCATCAAGTCAGCTCCAACTCATAGCAACTCTATGTACAACAGAATGAAACACTGTCCAGGCCTGTGTCAACCTCATAATCTTTGCTATACCTGAAGCCCATCATTGCAGCCACTGCATCAATCCATCTCTTTGAAAGTCTTCCCCTTTTTTGCTGACCCTCCACTTTCCCAAGCATGATATCCTTCTCCAGGGAATGGTCCCTTCTGACAAAATGACCAAACTAGGTGAGATGAAATCTGGCCATTCTCGCTTCCAGGGAGCATTCCGGCTGCATTTCTTCCAGGACAGATTTGTTAGTTCTTCTGGCAGTCCATGGTACTTTCAGTTTTCTTCACCAACACCACAACTCAAAAGCATCTACTCTTTTTAGGTCTTCCTTGTTCATTGTCCAGCTTTCACATGCATATGAGGTGATTGAAAATACCATGGTTTGGCTTAGGCACACCTTATTCTTCAAAGAGACTTCTTTGCTCTTCATCACTTTAAAGAGGTCTTTGCTGCAGATTTGCCCAATGTAATATGTCCTCTGATTTCTTGACTGCTGCTTACATTGGTGTTGATTGTGGAAACAAGTGATATAAAATCTTTGACAACTTCTATCTTTTCTCAATTTATTGTGATGCTGCTTATTGATTCAGTTATGAGGATTTTCATTTTCTTTTTGTTGAAGTATAATTCATACATCACACTCTAGACTTTAATCTTCATCAGTAGGTGCTTCAAACCATCTTCACTTTCAGTAAGCATGGTTGTGTCATTTGCATATCAGAGGTTTTTAATGAATCTTCTTCCAATCCAAATGACCCATTCTTCTTCATATAGTCCAACTTCTTGGATTATTTGCTCAGCATACAGATTGAATAAATATGGTGAAAGAATACAACCCTGATGCACACACCTCTTGATTTAGACCATGTAGTATCACCTTGTTCTGTTTGAACAACAGCCTCCTGGTCTATATACAGATTCCTCATTAGGGCATTTAAGTGTTCTGGAATTCCCATTTTTCTCAATGTTATCCATAAATTGTTATGATACACACAGTCAAATGCTTTTGCATAGTTAATTAAGCACAAGTAAAGTTCTTTCTAGGCGCTCTGGTAGTGTAGTGCCTAAGGCACTTACCTGCTAACAAGAA
The DNA here is from genome assembly GCF_000298275.1 of Orycteropus afer afer. Classification (NCBI taxonomy): domain Eukaryota; kingdom Metazoa; phylum Chordata; class Mammalia; order Tubulidentata; family Orycteropodidae; genus Orycteropus; species Orycteropus afer. The sequence continues at coordinate 4,364,134 of NW_006921864.1, read as the reverse complement.
GCCTGGCAGTTCAAACCCACCAGCCACACCTTGGAAGGAAAGTTTGGCAATCTATTTCTGTAGTGATACCACCTCAGAAACCCAAGGGTTGTTATGAGTCGGGTCCAACTCGATGCCACATAACAACAGCAAAACATCTTTCTAGTATTCTTTGCTTTCAGCCAAGATCCATCTATCATATGCAGTGATATCCTTTGTTCCATGTCCTCTTTGGAATCCAGCTTACAGTTTTGGGAGTTCCCTGTCAATATACTGCTGCAACAATTTTTTAATGATTTTCAGTAAAATTTACTTTCATGTGATATTAATTATATTGTTTGATCATTTCCACATTCTGTAGGATAAGTTTTCTTTGGGATGGGTACAAATATGGATCGCTTCCAGTCAGTTGGCCAGGTAGCTGTCTTCCAAATTTCTTGGCATAAACGAATAAGTGCCTCAAGCACAGCATCAGTTTGTTGATATATCTCAATGGATATTCCATCAATTCCTGGAGCCCTGTTTTACACCAGTCCCTTTAGTATAGCTTCAATTTCTTCCTTCAATACTGTCAGTTCTTGATCACATGCCACTTTCTGAAATGCATGATCATCAACCAATTCTTTTAAGTACATTGACTCTGTATTCCTTCCATCTTCTTTTGCTCTTTTCTCCATCATTCAATATTTTGGCCATAGAATTTTTCAATATTATAACTCTAGGTTACATTTTTTCTTCAGTTATTTCATTTTTTTTAATTTTTTTATTTTATTTTATTTATTTTATTTTATTTTTTTTATTAGGATTTGGGTGAAGATTTACAGAGTAAAAAAATATGGAACACTTCACGAATTTCCGTGTCATCCTTGCGCAGGGGCCATGCTAATCTTCTCTGTATCGTTCCAATTTTAGTATATGTGCTGCTGAAGCGAGCCCTTCTTCAGTTATTTCAGCTTAAGAAATGCTGAGTGTGTTCTTCCCTCTTGGTTTCTAACTTCAGGTCTTTGCACATTTCATTATTGACTGTCTTCTCGAGCTGCTCTTTGAAATCTTCTGTTCAGCTCCTTTTCTTATCATTTCTTCCATTTGCTTTAGCTACTCTCCATTCAAGCTACTCTCCATTTTCAGAGTCTCTTCTGACATCCATTTTGGTCTTTTCTTCCTTTCCTCTGTTTTTAATGATTGTTTGCTTTCTTTGTGGATTATATTATTGATGTCATCCCATAGTTCATCTGGTTTTTGGTCATTGGTGTTCAATGTGTCAAATCTATTCTTCAAATGGTCTCTAAATTCAGGTCGGATATAATCAAGGTCATATTTTGGCTCTCATGGACTTGTTTTAATTGCCTTCAGCTTCAACTTGAACTTACATATGAGTAGTTGATGGTCTGTTCCACAGTCAGCTCCTTACTTTGTTTTGGCTCATGATGTTGAGGTTTTGCATTCCCTCTTTACAGAGATGTAGTCAAGCTGATTCCTGTATACTCCATCTGATGACGTCCATGTGCATTGTTTATGTTGTTAAAAAAAAGTATTTGCAATGAATAAGTCATTGGTCCTGCAAAACTCTATCATGTGATCTCCAGCATCATTTCTGTCAGATAGCCATATTTTCCAACTACTAGTGATTTTTCTTTGTTTCCAACTTTTCCATTCCAATCACCAGTAATAATCTACACATCTTGATTGCATGCTCAGTCAGTTTGAGACTGCAAAAGTTGGTAAAAATCTTCAATTTCTTCAACTTTGGCTTTGGTGGTTGGTGCGTAAATTTGAGTAGTGTTTACTGGTTTTCCTGGTTGTTGTTGTTGTTGTTATTTGCCGTCGAGTCGGCCCCGACTCATAGCGACCCCTCCTTGGGTTTCCGAGGCAGTATCACTACGGAAGTAGGATTGCCCAACCTTGTAGGTGTCTGGATATTATCCTATTACTGACAGTCTTGTACTTCAGAGCAGATCTTGAAACACAAATGCCACAAAATTCTTCTTCAATTTAGAGTCATCAAGTACCAGCAATACAAAGATGACACAACCTTGCTTGAGGAAAGTGAAGAAGACTTGAAGCACTTACTGATGAAGATCAAACAGTTTCAGTATAGATTACACTTCAACATAAAGAAAACAAAAATCCTTATTACTGGATAAGTAAACAACATGGTGATAAATGGAGTAAAGACTGAAGTTGTCAGGGATTTCATTTTACTTTAATCCACAATCAATGCTCATGGAAACAGCTGTCAAGAAATCAGATATAAGAGGCGGGGCAAGATGGCAGACTAGGCAGAAGGATTGCACAGACCCTCTTCAACAAAGAAAAGGGAAACCAATTAACACAGACACAGAA
>NW_006921864.1:4342203-4351447 GCF_000298275.1 Orycteropus afer afer | reverse complement strand
TAGAAGAAGTACACTGGGATGTTCCTTAGAAGCCAGAATGGCTAGACTTCATCTCATGTACTTTGTTCATGGTGTCAGAAGAGACCCGTCCTTAGAGAAGGATATTATGCTTGGTAATGTAGAGTATCAATGAAAAAGGTGAAGACCCTCGAGGAAATGAATTGACATACTGGCTACATCAATGAATTCAAGCATAGCAACGATTGTGAGGATAGTGTAGTACCAGGCAGTGTTTGGTTCTGTTGTGCACTGGGTTGCTATAAGTTAGAACCAACTTGACAGCACCTAACAACAAGATTTTCACCAAAGCTCTTTCTCTTGACATGCTCAGGTATTTCTCAAATTTATCTTCTTTTTAAAAGCTTTATTCTAGCTTTTTCCTTATCTTTCTTTCTTGCTTTTTTTGTTTGTTTGTTTTGTTTTTTCTATAATATAACACACAATATCTTTTATTTACTAGTCTTGCTTTTAGATTTTGTCCTTTCACTTAAATGTAAGTTACATTATGGTATTTTTAGTTTGTTTCATCAGTAGTCCTTCAGCCCTTAAATGACACCTCGACACTACAGCAGTGAGTTTTGTTTTTTTGTCTTGGTAGCACCTTAAAAAACCCTCAAGCTGAACTAACTGCCAGTGAGTTGATTTCAACTCCTAGCAATCCTGTAGGACAGAGGAGAACTACTCTGTAGGTTTTCCAAGGATATAATCTTTAAGGATGCAGATTGCCACATCTTTCTCCTGCAGAGTCTCTGGTGGGTTCAAACTGCCAACCTTTTGATTAGCAGCTTAGTGCTTACCCACTGTGTCACTATGTCTCCTTTTACACAGTAAGTACAATATTATTATTGAAAGTAAGTACTTTCAAGACAATATTTCTTGAAAGTATGACATTCAAAAATTTCCATTAGTGACCCCTCCTTGGGTTTGTGAGGCAATATCACTATGGAAGTAGATTGCCCAATCTTCCTTCAGAGGAGTAGCTGGTGGGTTTGAATCACTATTCTTCTGGTTAGCAGTCAAATGCCTTAGGCACTAGGCTACCAGAGCTCCTATTGTTCATTTTAGTATATTTTAATTCACTTTCTATTACAAGGTATGTTTCAAGATAAATCACCCTAGTCCTTGCACCTATGCTATACAATTTTAATTGTACTTTTTTTTTATTTCCTCTCTCATACCCTACATGGTTCTTACCATAACTAAGACTTCTCTATTTTGGGGTTACAGAGTCTATCACTTTCATTGGAACATAAGTCCTCTGTTTTCTCTTTCTAGCCAATATCTTTATCTTCATCACACTTTCTAAATTCTACCATTGAAAAATGGTAATACATCCCACTTTTTATCCCCCTCAATTAATTTTCTCAAAAGTTGTTTATATCAGAAGATACCATTTTCTTACTACCTACTTACTTCTGAAACCATTAATCAAAAATTAAATAATATAGAGCTTAAGCTGACTTGACAGCACCTAACAACAACAACAATAACAAAGGACACAATATAGAAACCGTTTCTGCTTTTTTTTTTTTTTTTTTTAACCTACCATTTCACCAAAACCTGCCTTCCTCATAACCTCAAAGATGTTCTCCAGGCTATTTGGTAATGGATAGTTTTATTCCTAATCTTATTGATAATGCAGCAATATTTCTCAGAGTTGATCTTTTTCTTCTTTTTGAAACATTCATCAACCCTAGGTCATTGATTGTCCAGTTCCTGGCTTCACTTTCTTTCTTCCATGGTGGAGTGCTCAGGGTTTGAATAATCGGTATTAGTTTCTTCTTTATTTGCTTTATCCCCATAGATGAGCAGGACTACTTCCATTAATTCAAATATTATCTGGTCTTATTAATTCTGAAATTTACCCTTTAGTCTGGATTATCAAGACTATATATATATATATATATATATATATATATACACATATAAAATTATGTACTCACCTCTCTGCTTGGATACTTCACAAATAGGTAAAACATAGCATATACCAAATTGCATTGATCTTTTTCTTCTCTCTAATTTTATTTAATGGAGCCACTCCCAAATACTTAATAAGAAAAGGCTTTCTGGAGGGCTGAAACTGGTACAGATGGTTGAGAGGTGCCAGCAGATGGCTTTTGGAGGGCTGGAACAGGCAGGGAAGGCCAGGAAACAGTAATGGAGCAGTTTAGAGCAGCTAAGGGAGATGAATACATCTGTCAGTTTGTCGTCCTGTGGTGGCTTATGTGTTGCTGTGAGTCTGGAAGATGTGTCACAAGTGTTTCAAGTGCCAACAGGCTTAGCCATGGTGGAAAACATTCAGAGGAGCTTCCAGCCTAAGACAGACTTGGAAGAAGGAAGAAGCAATCCACTTCTCAAAGAATTGGCTAGCAAAAACCTTATGAATAATAGTGAAACATTGTCTGATATGTTATTGAAAAATAATCCTGAAACTGTCTGATATATTACCAGAGGATGAGCCCCTCAGGTCAGAAGGCACTCAAAATATGACTAGGAAAGAGCTGCCTCCTCAGAATAGAGCTGACCTTGATGTGGATGGAGTAAAGCTTTCAAGACCTCCTTTTGCTGATGTGGTACAAATCAAGATAAGAAGAAACAGCTGTAAATTAATTCCATTAATAATCAGAACATGTAAAGTAGAAAGTATGAATGTAGGAAAATTGGAAGTTGTCAAAAATGAAATGGAGTGAACAAAGATCATTATCCTAAGCATTAGTGAGCTAAAATGGACAGGTTTTGGCCATTTTGAATCAGAAAACCATCTACTATTCTGGAATAACAAATTGAAGAGGAATGGTGTGGCATTTATCATCACAAAGAATGTTTCAGATCAAATACAATGCTATCAGTGACAGGATAATATCCATACACCTACAAGGAAGACCAGTTAATATTATTATTGTTCAAATTTACACACCAACCACCAAAGCCAAAGATGAAGAAATTGAAGATTTTTACCAATTTCTGCAGTCCAAAATCAACCTAACATGCAATTAATATGTCTTAATTACCACTGGTGACTGGAATGCAAAAGTTGAAAAGAAAGATGAATCACTAGTAGTTGGAAAAAATGGTCTTGGTGATAAAAATGATGCTGGAGACTGCATGATAGAATTTTGCAAGACCAATGACTTATTCATTGCAAATACCATTTCTCAACAACACAAACAGTGCCAATACACATGGACTTCACCATGGAGTACACAGGAATCATATTGACTACATCTGTGGCAAGAGGCAATGGAGAAGTTCAATATCTTCAGCCAAAACAAGACCAGGATCTGATTGTGGAACAGACCATCAACTGCTCATATGCAAGTTCAACGTGGAACTGAAGACAATTAAGAGAAGTCCATGGGAGCCAAAATATGACCTTGATTTTATCCCTCCTGAATTTGGAGACCAACTAAAGAATAGATTTGATGCATTGAACACCAATGACCGAAAACCAGAGGAATTGTGGGATGACATCAAGAACATCACCCATGAAGCAGAGGAGACTCTGAAACTTGCCCTAGAATGGAGAGTAGCTAAAGCAAATGGGAGAACTGACAGGATAAAAGAGCTGAACAGATTTCAAAGAGCAGCTCCAGAAGACAAAGTTAATTATTGTAATGAAATGTGCAAAGAGTTGGAGTCAGAAAACCAAAAGAGAGGAACACGCTCAGAGTTTTTCAAGCTGAAAGAATTGAGGAAAAAAATAAGCCTCAAATTGCAATATTGAAAGATTCCATGGGCAATATGTTGAAAGATGTAAGAAACATTTAAAGAAGATGAATGGAATACACAGAGTCACTATACCAAAAAGGATTGGTAGATGATCATTCATTTCAGGAAGTGTTATATGATCAAGAACCAATGGTACTGAAGGAAGAAGTTGAAGATGCATTGAAGGAATTGTGAAGAACAAGGCTCCAGAAATTGATAGAATACCTACTGACATGTTTCAACAAACAAATGCCTCGCTGGAGGCACTCACTTGGCTATGCCAAGAGATTGGGAAGACAGCTGCTTGTACAACTGACTGGAAGAGATCCATATTTGTACCCATTCCAAAGAAAGGTGATCCCACAGAACATCGAAATTTTCAAACAATAACGTTGATATCACACACAAGTAAGATCTTACTGAAGATAATTCAAAAATGGTTGAAGCAGTATATTGACAGAGAACTTCCAGAAATGGAAGCTGGATTCATCAGGGGATGTGGGGTGAAGGATATCATAGCTGATGTCAAATGGATCTTGGCTCAAAGCAAAGAACACCAGAAAGATGTTTACTTGTGTTTTATTGACTATGCAAAGGCATTCGATCGTGTGGATCATAACAAATTATAGATAACTTGGAAAACAATAGGAATTCCAGAACACTTAATTCTACTCATGAAGAACTTTTACATAGACCAAGGGGCTGTCCTTCAAACACAAGGGGATACTGCATGGTTTAAAATCAGAAAGGTAGTGTGTCAGGGTTGTATCATTTCACCATACTTATTCAATTTATATGCTGAGCAAATAATCCAAAAGGGTGGACTATATGAAGAAGAACATGGCATTAGGATTGGAGGAAGGCTTATTAACAACCTGTGATATGCAGATGACACAACTTTGCTTGCTGAAAGTGAGGATGACTTAGAGTATTTACTGATGAAAATTAAAGACTATAGTCTACAGTATAGATTACACCTCAACATAATGAAAACAAAATCCTCACAACTGGACCAATAAGCAGCATCACGATAAATGGAGAAAAGATTAACATTTCAAAGACTTCAGATTACTTGGTTCTACAATCAACACCAATGGGAGCAGCAGTCAAAACATCAAAAAACATATTGCATTGGGCAAATCTGCTGCAAAAGACCTCTTTCAAGTGCTGAAGAGCAAAGATATCACCTTGAAGACTAGGATGTGCCTTACCCAAGCCGTAGTATTTTCAATCACCTCATATGCATGTGAGAACTGGACAATAAATAAGGAAGATCAAAGAAGAGTTGATGCTTTTGAGTTGTGGTGTTAGCAAAGAATTCTGAAAGTACTGTGGACTGCTAAAAGGACTAACAAATCTGTCCTGGAAGAAGTGCAGCCAGAATGCTCCTTGGAAGCAAGAATGGCCAGGCTTTGACTTCCTTTGTTTATGTTGTCCGAAGGGACCATTCTCTGAAGAAGGATGTCATGCTTGGTAAAGTGGAGGGTCAACAAAAGAGGGGAAGTCCTTCAGGGAGATGCACAGATACGGTGGCTGCAGTGATGGGCTCAGATATAGCAGGGATAGTGAGGCTGGTACAGGCCCGGGCAGTGTTTCGTTCTCTTGTACATAAGGTCATGATGAGTCAGAGACGACTCAACAGCACACAACAAAAACAACAACATCAGTTATTTTCAGCTAGCCACTCTCTCTCACCAATCAACCACCAATTCCTACAGATTCTACCTCCTATTTTTTTAATATCTCCTTTTCTCAATCTTCTCTGCTAACCCTTTGACAAAGCATGATCATTTTTCTCTTTAATAATAGAAAGAGCATCCTATTTGATCTCCTTGCCTTCAATTGCTAACCAGAAGGCTAGCGGTTCAAACCCACCAGCCACTCCTCAGAAAGAAGCTGGTGCAATCTACTTCGGTAGTGATACTGCCTCGGAAACCCAAGGTGGGGTCGCTATGAGTCGAGTCCGACTCGACAGCACATAACAACAACAACAACTAGCCTTCATTTGTACACCTCTCAATGTATCCTTTATGCAGCAGTCAGAGTAATCATTTTAAAAATTAAAAACCTGTCTAGGCCACTCCCACTTTACATTCTTCAGTGAGATCATTGCACATGCCATAAGTATAAGTTCGCATTATAACCACTATCTGATTCTGAAGCATTGTTTCAGGCCACTTGTCTATGCAATTAAAGATTTCCAAAGTGTTTCCTTTCTCAGTTCCACTTACCAAGTATGCTCCTTCTGAACTTAGGGCATTTGCATTTGCTATTTATACTCCATAGAATACTTGTATTACCACTTTAAATTATTTCTCCATTTAGTCAAATATTAACTTAGAGATTTCTTTACAATAATATTAATATTTTGTACCTTTTGGATTTTTTAATTAATACAGATTCCACATATTTGTTTTTAAAAATATTCTGGTATTTTATGCATTATGTTATTTATGGTATAATATTTTTCTCATGATATATAAAAATATGTTGTTGTTAGGTGCTGTCGAGTTGCCTGCAATTCATAGAGGCCCTATGCACAGCAGAACGAAACACTGCCAGTCTTTTACCAGCCTCATGATCCTATATGAAAACATAGAACCTTATAAATTTTAGTCATTTTATAATCAATCATTGTTTTGCAAATTCTCAAGATATTTGTATTGATTGTCTAGGATTTCTTTATATATAACCATTATTTTGGGGAAGGAAACAATGAAAAAATATGTAACTTATGAGAATATTTTAATCTCTTTGCTTTTGAATGGTTCTTAACACTTCATTCAGGTCAAAATCATTCCCACAATGTGAAATGAGTCAAAAAACACATAAGCACCAATGAACATTTGTTAAAATGATTTAAAAAACAAAAAAAGAAGCATTTACTTGGAAAACTTTAAGAATATTCAAAAAAAAAATCTAGATGCAAAAAGCATTTAAAATGATTCTTTATTTTCAATTTTTTCCACAGTGTCAGAGACTATTATTAATACTTCCTACAAATTTGTGATTTTATTTCACAGATTTCCTAAAATAGTTATTCATTTTCAGAGTAATTTAAAATTTTCTGTGTAATGATCTTTAATAAATTAATAACATTAAAATGTTAAATTATTTTGTTTCTAAGATTTGCAATTTATATTTTCTCTCTTTTTTAAATTTGACAAAATTTTGTCAATTTAATTTTTTTTAAATAATTTTGAGCCAACTCTTATCTTTACATATCTAGTCCATTGTTTTCTGTGTTGTAATCATTATTTACAATTTTCACCTGCACTATAGTCTTCCTTTCACACTCTTTAACTTTGATTTGTTGTTAGAGAAAGATTATAATGAAGATTAATTCTATGGGTCATTTTTACAAAATTAATGTCTGATAATTAAAACATGACTAAATTCAAAGTTTATTTTTTTGAAGTGAAAATAATTAGAAAAGTCTACAAAAAATTAAATTCATACTCTTAATCACCTTATTACATTTTTATTTTGCCAGTAAGCAAAGATTCCATGACATAGAGCCTATGGACCTAATGTAGACCATTCTAGTTAAAAAAAACACAAATTTCTTAATATAGTAGTTTCAGATTATAGCTCCAATTAACATGCTTCCTTTTTAGTGTTGATTTTATCCATCCATGTATTAAAACCATGAGCATTAGAGTCACATCATTTGCTCAGTATTTTGGCATTGGATTCTCAGAAAGTCCCATATAAGATTCAGAAGTTGAATTTTGTTATCAATCACTGATTGAATATCCTGCAACTCAGTTTTCATAATTATGAAAATTGTGACACTGGAAAATGGTAATGAATATAGTACACATCTAATTGCTTCTCCAACAACTGCAGCAATGTTTTATTTAGAGCAATTAGAAATTGTACTTTGACAGAGTTTTAAATTTTATCCATCTGCTTACATATAATTTTCTAGATGGATGTATGAATATTAATAGCAGCTCTGTAAGCAGGTGCTCCAACCCTTCTCTTTATGAACCAATTTTGTCACATGCAAATATCTCTGGTCAGTAAGGACCTAATTTTGTTACTGCTTACCACCTAGGAGATCAAATGGCAATGCCATCATTTATCCTATGGGTGGCATCTGCTTACTATGTCATTGACACACACATATATATATATATATATTGACACACACATACACACATGCACACATACACATATACAAAGAGACAGACATACCCATACATATATTCTTAGCAACAAATTTTGCAACAAACAGCAACTGGAGTTGAGGGTGGGGAAGTCAGAATGTAAGAAATGGTAATTATCTTTCCATTTGTGACGTAGATATGAAAATAATACAAATATATTTGTATTTTTATACTTATGTTACACTTTGGTTTAATGATCTTTTCTTAATAAACTGTTTATTGTTATAAAGCAACTTAGTGATATTCATCTCACAATGTTAACTGCACTTAGTCCATTTTGCTGGGAGATGAGAATTTAAAAATTTCATGCACTCTTTTCTCAGGAAGACTGATAAAAATAAATTCTGTTTGACAATAAAGTTGACATTCCTAGCCTGTATCTTGTTTTCCACTTTTATGTTTAAGTTCAGCACAAATTATTTTTATAATGTTTGTTTCATTCTCAATATTATTTAGAATTTGATCTATTTCATTAAATATATTATTTGGGAGGTATTCTACTTATTTGCATATGGTTTCCCAGATCACTATATAATGTGGTACTTTGGTAAAGCATAGAGAGAGTCTAAGAAAATAGTGTTTTATGACTATAAAACAAACAAACTCTGAAAAAGTCATCACAGGGTCAATTCCGACGCATCACAAACTCACATGTTTCGTAGCGCAACTGTGGTCCATAGACTTTTCAAGGCTATGATCTTTTGAAAGCAGGTTGCCAGCCATTTCATCCTAGGTGCCTCTGGGTGTATTTGAACCCCCAACCTTTTGGTAAATAGGCTAGTGCTTAACCATTTGCACTACCCAGGGACTCCTCATCTTAACTATGAGCATCCTGGAATACACTAACATAATGGTTGTAAAAAATTATAATTCTAATATATAGAAGAGATTGGATGGAGTAAAAAATGTAAATGAAAGTCATAATTGATATACATTGTCAAAGACAACCACCAGCCACTCCTGGGAAGGAAGACTGGGCAATCTACTTGCGTAGTGACACCGCCTCAGAAACCCAAGGAGGAGTCGCTGTGATTGGATCTCATGCCATGGCAGTGAGTTTGTGAGTTTTGGTTACTATGATAGGAGGATTAGCCTTCCATATGTAACCTGTTAATTTATTACAACGAAGGTCCTGAGACCATCTGGCTTATAAGGAACTGATATCACCAAATTGTGAAAAAAGGAACACAACCTTGTGAAGTAAGTGGCAACAAAGGAGATGCTTGTTTAACATGAAAGTTTCATTCTTCCACTGTGTAGCATGTCCAATGATCTGGCATATTTAGGAGTATGATTATAAAGAACATAAATTCAAGTCCTTGCCCTGAAGAAACTTAAAATCAACTCATTTAAAATGTCCAAGT
>NW_006921864.1:4327445-4342103 GCF_000298275.1 Orycteropus afer afer | reverse complement strand
TAAAGAAATACACTAGAAATGAAATTGAACTTCCAGATATCTTTATGTCATTTTATACTTTAGCATGTTGTTGTTGTTATGTGCTGTCGAGTCAGACCCGACTCACAGTGACCCCTCCTTGAGTTCCCAAGGCAGTATCTCTACGGAAGTAGATTAACTCATCTTCCTTCTGAGGAATGGCTGGTGGGTTTGAACTGCCAGCCTTCTGGTTAGCAGTCAAATGCCTTAAGCATAGGCTTTATATAGTACTTTTAAAAAAGAACAGCTATATTATGTCGGATTAAATTAAAACTAGTTTTCATTGAAAAGTACATAGTATTTGTCAAAATACTAAGTACCAAATAGCAGCAGCAGTATTTGAAGCATTTGTTTAAAAATACATTTGCAAAAAAAATTTTTAAATCTATGATCTCTACTATGACTTTCTTAAATTTGTCATCAATTGTACAATATCTATTGAAATTTATAAACGCTATGAGAAAGGAAAGAAGAAAGTAAAGATATGACATGATTGACAACTTTGGATCAATGTGATGATTGTATCAATTTCAGATACTCTGCTAACAATAGGTGTCTGATTAGACACCACTGACTTTATTGGGAAGTGGATAGGATATAATATACTTGGCAGTGCATTACTTGTTTGAGTTGATTGGATGGAAGACAAATTTCACAAGAAGGAGAGACTGAATCCCATCACTGCTGCAATTACATTGAACACCAGTGGAAAGAAAAATACCCTGTTGCTCCCATAGTCTGCTACCAATTAGTAGGATTTGTTCAAGCCACTGGCTTCCAGAATTCCACAAGATTTCTTTTTCAATAAATTGAACTTGTTTTAGATATGTAAACTTAATAGTAAGTTAAATAATTGAGTCTATGAAAGGTTGGCTATTTTTTTAGTCGACTTCTCCACTCACTCTCAGTAGTTAGTAGTGTGTATAAGATGATGGGCCTACTTGCAAAGAAATACATGTATTGTACATTATTGCATAACTTTTTTTCTTCTATATCAAGTGTTGACATAAATGATAAATATGGTAGTAAAACAAATCATCAGCACTTCTTGGTACATCTTAAATGAAAACTCTGAAGCTATTGAAAATTGGAGTCCCTATCTTTTTTCTGATTGACTTATAACAACATATTTGTTCTGGTGTTTCACGTAAATGTTTTTTTTCTAAGAGTAAACAGAATACATCATTTATTGAATTATTTTACAATAGTATGTAGAATAAACACCTTATAAACAATGCAAGGCAGTTTTTAAGCTTTTATTTGGCTTATAAATTTTGTGTCATCAATATTGACCACCTAGATATTTGAGGTCTCTTGGGATTTTGGAAACAACAAAAACTAAACTGATTGAGGCCACTTTCTAAGGAACATTTTTTTTTAACCATTTATCAAACCTCTTTGCTCTGTTAGACTTCACAAAATGACAAGGCTATTTTAGAGCCATAAACCTCAATGCCCTGTGCAGTTATGGCATGCAACCAAAGACGACTGGAGAGAAAATGAAGCAGTAATTGACTACAGCTGCTCAAGCCTACCATTTCCCAACAACATCCCAAGATTCTTTATATTTGTGTTTCTTTCTTCCTCCCAAGCACAAATCTATGTAAGTCCCTATGATTCATCAAATGGGTAAACTGAGGGAGCTTCCTGTGGCCCTTTGGGTCTCTTCATAGGACCACATGAGTGGTCCTGCCCCAAAAAAGCCAATCATTGGTATGTGTTTGATTGCTTTTAACTTGTTATGTTCAGTTATCTTCAGTGGTCAGGATCAAAGTAAAATGACAGTTATTTTCTTTGTTCACATATTATTTCTAGTTCGGTACAAGCCTTTGCCTTCAAATCACAGGGAAGTGTTCTATCTTTTGGAAGTTGCTATTAAAATATAGAATGGAACCATCACATTTTATTGGCTTAGCCTTCCCCTGCACTGCCTATAAAAACAGACACTGCTTTAAAACCTCTCACTAATGTCCACTTTCTTGAGGGTGGAGCTGACCTCAAGCAGTTTACTACTTGTCTGTTAGTTAAGACTAATTAACTTTGACTTTGTTGTTAGGGCACCCTAATCTCAAGTTTCATCTTAAATAAATTGAATAAATACCGGGTTGAGACAAAATACTGGACAGTAACTGTGTATGACTTTTATATATTAAGATCTATTCTCTTTTTCTTTTGTTTTATGGATCTTACTGATAAGAACACATTGAAAATGTGTAATAATTACATATTTTTAACTCCTAACTATATTTATTTATAAAGAAGGTTACTATGTTTCTGTTGCTTGCTTCTTTTGAAATATATCCAATTCCATTAAAAGCCTATATGAAATATAGGAAGTACATTTTTCCCTAATTATTTTACTGTTCTGTAATTTAAACACTGACATTAATCTTCACATGAAATAATTTGTTCATATTGATTTTTAATTTAAACTTTAGTCCATAGATACTGATGGGATCTCCTGACAAAATTTGTTGCTTAGTTTTCCATCTATTGAGTGATAATCTGAATTGTGTTTTCTTTTTGTTTATCATAAATAGGAAATATTTTGCTGTCATTTCATTAAAATTATAATGGTGAATTCATAGCAACAATGTTTTGTAGATGTATTATTTACATTATACAAGAACATTGTCTTATAAAATTTGAATATAAACCTAGCCTTGTTTGTACTTAAACAATAGCAATGAAAGTGGTGTTTATGCAATACCTTACTTTTGCATATTAAGTATATCAATATAGCTGGACTGCATTGTAACTTAAGTGATGGTCAAGATAATTCTAACCAATAAAGGTAGTTGTAAAGCAGTAATTTTCAAATTTCATTTATTTCATTGTTTTTATTTAGATCTGTATGGATAAAAACTATTTATCATAAAAATATTTACAGTCACAATAACACAGAAAAATAAAAACATTCCAGAAATACTTTCCTGATAAAATGAAGTACTTCCCCAAACACCATAAATCACAGAACTGAATGTGTTTAACAATGACCAAATCAAAATGTCATAAGTTTGTCAAATAATATGAACTCTGTGCTCTGAAAAGTAAACATGATCTACTGGTTTGGAGAGAATCTTTTGAATTCAAGCACTGAATGAGATTAGACATCATGAGTTAGACTTGTCTGCATTGGGCTGGGTCCTCTCTGTGTGTATACCCTGTTAATGTTGGGCATCAATACATTACACTTTTGTGAATTAAATACAGTTTTGTTGTTGTTGTTGCTGAGGATACCTTCTGCTTTGGGGTTCATATACTATTTTTCTTTTTTATTGTTTTTGTTTTCTTAACTTCCTAAGAATTAGTATTCTAAAAAAACTTTATTAACAATCTCTTAAGAATCTCTCTCTTTTTCTTTACTCTGAGTCCAGGATATTTTCTTAAATAAAATCTTTACACAAGCTCTTAAGGAAAAACAGAGCACCATCACTTGGACAAAAAGAATGCTTCTGAATTGAGTACTGCATAACTATATTGACTGTAAAGGAACAACTATGTTTCAGTAGAGATTACACCGTTGCTGTAGTTGTTGTTGTTATGTGCCATAAAGTCAGACCTGACTCATAGAGACCCCTCCTTGGGTTTCCGAGGCAGTATCACTACGGAAGTAGATTGCCCCATCTTCCTTCCGAGGAGTGGCCAGTGGGTTTGAACTGCCAGGCTTCTGATTAGCAGTAAAGTGCCTTAGGCACTGGACAAGGAAAGTGTGGTGGAATAGTAAGATAGATACCTCTGTAATTAGCATCACTTACTGCTGTAAATTTTAAAAAAAGAAATTGTTAAACAGTTGCTGAGACCTTCCTTCCTGTGCATGCATACTCAGGATCTTCACTCACAAACATCCTGTGGGCTCTAGCTTCTGTCTACCTTGGGTTTAATCACAACACTCATCCTTCATAGGCATGTCAGATAAAAGCAAGGAATCTAACTTCTCTGTGCCTCAGTTTTTCCATCTGAAAATGGCAATGGTAATATTGGAGTATTAAATAAGATACAAAAAATATTTTAGCCAAGTGTTTGGAACTTAATAGTTACACAATAAGGGTCAGTTATCAGCTCTTTTAGAATGCTGAGATTCAAACATTTTAATCTCATTTTTTGGAAGTTTCTATTTCTTTACTTGTAGCTGCCGGATTGTGAAAAAATTATTTAACAACCAAACAAGCTTGCATATTTTTTAGTATATTTAGATTATGGTCTAAACTTTTAAAATAAGTGCATTTAAATCAAGATGCAGTGTCTATATTTTAATTATACCTATGGATACTTGTATATACCCCAATTTCCACAATCAATAAAAGTTATTTAAAGTATTTATAAATGATGTGCTGCTCCAAATTCACCTGCTTTATATCATTTTAATCCAATTTGAAATAGATGAGTCTACTTGGTTAATTCTAATGTCTTTAGCAAAAAAAAAAAAGGTATGATGACAACTATGACAATTAAAAGCAAGAAGCCAGAACCCATATAAACCAGTAAATTGGTAACGTTGAAATTCCAGGATTAAGTAATACCCCTTTTTTTAGAGCAATGAATTCTGTTGCATGAATCTGCAAATCATGTAAGAAGTATCTTGAGTAAAGTTCTGATTTTAATAATTTAGGAAACTAACTCTTTATGGTCTGACTCTAATAGAATTTGGAGTCTCTCTTTATTTATGATATTTAAAGCAGCTAATGTTTTGTGACCCCTGGTGGCACAGTGGTTAAAGTATTCGGCTGCTAATCTAAAACTCAGTGGCTTAAACCCACCAGCCACTCTGTGAGAGAAATATGAGGCAGTCCACTTCTATATAGATTTACAGCCTTGGAAACCCTATGGAGCAGTTCTATTGTCTCTTTGAGTCAGAATCAACTTGATGGCATGGGTTTTAGTAGGTAAAGTTAATTATGACACTACAAGTTAAAAAAACATAGTGAGATATTAGTCTGGTGCCCTCTCTTATGAAATTAACTCTCAACTATTATAACTAGCTTTTATGCTCAGAATATCACTCTAACTTTGTTCTGATTTGATTTTTTTTTAAACATGTTAAGATGACATTGTAAGACTTTCATTGGCCTTTAGCCAAAAATAATATATTTCTGACCTGACCTGCCTTTCTTTTGAAAAGGAGAAAAGATCCCGAGAGATTGCAATTTTAGATCTCACACATAATTTCACATTCTCCTCCTATAAATCAAGCTTCTGTAAAATGCTTAGTTATACCATTCACATTTCTGCAGATACTAAAATTCCCCATTCATTTTCCAGTCTGCATTCTTCAAGAAAAGGGATATTAGCAGAGATTGTTAAAAATTGTGGTAGTTGAAAAGAACTGGCAGGATTCCAGTTTGTAAAATTTGATGACATTTTGCCAGTTTCTTTATTTATTAATACATGTTGCTAAGCAGAGCTGTTATTCAGCCAGTAGGTTCCAAGACAGCCACACAGACTGGTAAAATTTTGAAATATTCCCGTTCTAGCAGATAAATTGGGAGCTCTGGTAGCATAGTGCCTAAGGCACTTGACTGCTCACCAGAAGGCTGGCGGTTCAAACCCACCAGCCACTCCGCGGAAGGAAGGTTGGGCAATCCTATTTCTGTAGTGATACTGCCTCGGAAACCCAAGGAGGGGTCGCTATGAGTCGGGGTCAACTCGACGGCAAACAACGACAACAATAACAACAACAAGCAGATAAATTGCCACTACTCCATGCTTCCTAGAATTTCTTCTTCTACCTCCCATATAAATTCCCAATCCAATTCATTATGCTACATCTAGAAAATAACGTCTAGTAGACATTATGATACATATGGAATCTTTTTCTAGCTACCAAATGGAGGGCCTCTATGGTAGTTAAGGTTATGTGTCAACTTGGCTGGGCCTGGTTTTGAGTGACTGGGCAGCTGAATGTAGTTATTTCCCCAGGATGAGACTGGTAATCAACTCCATAGTGGAATCTACCGGAGCAGCTGAGTAACCGCCTTGGGGATGTGGTCTGCTTCCAATCTATAAGAAGAAACTTTGAGAAAGATCTCTGCAGCTTTGTAGCACACTTGGATCCTGCGTGTAGCTGAGTCCTCATCTCAATGACCTACCTATTGTCTGCCAATCTTGGGACTGTTTATGGACTTAAATTAGTGGCCTGTCATGTGGTTTGATAATTTTGGGGCTGCACCATTTTACTTATTGACCTTGGGTTTGTCAGCATCAGCAGTCAGCAGCTGCTTGAGCTACAATGGACTGGGAGCAAGAGGCAGAGCTGAAGCCCAAGGTCAAGGGACTTTCACCCAGCCCCTAGAGCTGGCACTTTGAACTCGGACTTCTAGACTCTTAAAGAGTAAGAGAATAAATTCCTGTTTGTTCAAGCCAACCACCCGTATGTGATATTTTTCTGTTAGAACACCATAAAGTAATCAAAATGGCCCATATTTTGATTAGTCAGTTGTTGAATACTTTAATTTCATTCTTGCTTCTGAGTATGTGTCTAGGCATCTGTAAAAGAAAGAGATGTAAGAAAGGGGACCATAATGATTCAGTGTTGAAGCAGTTTAGTTGCCTCACAATCAAAGGTGAGATATTATCTGAAGGCTAGTTCTCAACCTAAATAATTCTCCTCTCTGAAATAGTAGGGGTCTCTGCTCTGTCATTCATAAAGTGCTTCTTGATGGCCTACAATTTCCCAGCTACTGTAGATGCAAGGATAATATTATAAGGTGTTTCATTTTAAAAGCTCAGTCAAGGAAAATAAAATTGTCATTAAGGTATCACATTAAGGGAGAGGTAGTAAGTGTTTAGTGGGTTGGGGATGAGGGAGAAAGTGGGAATGGATTGTCAGGGCCTCCCTGGTACTAACTCTTAGTTGCCCTATTTGATTCATTGCTTTGTTCATCCAACATATAATCATGGAGTGTTTTCTATATAGGACTAGAGATACAGAAACAAACAGAAGAGATGTCTTCCCTCTCCTCATATTGCTTAGAAAATAGTAAGCAAGAAAGACTCTAAAACTAAGTACGTTATTATTAAATACATAATAATATTTTAAGAGAGAGCTCAATTAAAATGTTAATGTATTTATTTTATTATGCTGTGTAAAAAAAAAGGTATGTTGATCATTATAATTCATTCTTGCCTAAAAGAAATCACCTTCTTATAGGCATCTTAGTTCCTATACATTGTCATTGTCTTTCTTTTCATTCCATACAAATACTATACTTGGGAATGTTGGAATAAAATGTAAGATTTGTGGAGTAAACTCCACAGTACGTAGCCCTATTCATAATTATCTTGTGATATTTTGTATCTGGGTAAGAGCACCTTTGTTATTTGGGCTACGTGAGAAAGGGAGATGGAAGAGTTCGATGACTTGCTCAAGGTGACAGGGAAAAAAGTGGCAGACATAGCCAAATCCTTATATCCTGACTCTTAGGCCCATTTTCCTTTTTAATGCAATTCTATATTGAATGAAGTCCCAGCCCATTGCAGATAGTTAACACACTCAGCAGCTAAAAAAAAAAAAAGAAAGAAAGAAAGAAAGTTAGTCTACGCAGAGATAACAAAGAAGGAAGGCCTTGGGACCTACTTCTGAAAAAACTAGCCATTGAAAACACTATGGAGCTCAGCTCTACTCTGACTCTTCTGGGGTCGCAGTGAATTGGTGCTGATTCCACAGCAAGAGGTTTGGGTTTTGTTTCTGTCTTGTTCTTAATATATTGTGCATTCTTAGTTTTTAATATATTGAGTACTCTTAGTTTCAAAGAGCTATGAACATTTCTTCTCAAATCTTATTTTGCTACAATATTAATACTACATTCTGTCTTCAATTTTTTTTTTTAATTGTAGAATAAAAGAGAAGAAAAATGATCCTAATTTGGGATTTATCTGGGAAGTAGCAACAGAGGAAAATTATTTGCTGGATGATTCTATGTGCTAGACTTTTTGCAAAGTGCAGGATGTTTATTCTTAATGACTCTGTAAGATTATATCACCTCTAATTTACTTATTGTGGATAACAGAGGTTAAGAATTGCCTAACAGTCAAGGATACCAAATGACAGAATAGGGATTCAAAGTCTATCCTGTCTCACAAGATCATTCTACTAATCGGTGAAGATATGCTGATACAAGAAATTAATTTTTTTTCTAACTTTAATAAACTCTTTTGGTGAAATACAGTAATTATTTGGAAGAATTCTATTTCTCTACTGGGCTTATTGTATTAGACTTCTCTAAAATCAACTTCACTGTATTGATAGAGACATCAATAGGTACTACAATCATGAAATTGAGTGAGACCTCATGAAATTTTTGATTGGAAAGCATTGATAATTCATTAACTTAAATATTTTTTGAAGACCTACCTGTGCCAAGGTCTCTGAGTGATGTAAACGGTTTACACTTGAATGTTAACCTAAATGTTGGCAATTTGAACCTACCCACCAGTACTGCAGAAGAAAAGCCCTTGTGATCTGCTTCCATTAAGATTATAGCCAAGAAATCTCCATGAAGCAGTTTAACTCTATGAGTTCACCATGACTTTGTAGGGACTCAATGATAACTAACAACCACAGCAACTATGTACCAAATAGTCAGGAATTTGGACAGCAGTAAATTAAATGAATTAAGCTAAATCTCTTTCCTCAATGAACTTATGTTCAAGTAGGCATACACAGACAGTTAACAAATGTGTGAAGGAAATATATAGCATGTCAGTAAGATGTTACGAAGAGAGTAACATGGATAACTTGCATAAGGAATGTCAGGCATGGAGGAGATATATTGCTTAGTAGGTTCTTTGCATAAATCTTTATGATAGTTATTATGTTGCTGTTGTTATGTGCTGTCGAGTCGGCCCCAACTCATAGTGACCCCTCCTTAGGTTTCCTCGGTAGTATCACTACAGAAGTAGATTGCCCAACCTTCCTTCCGAGGACTGGCTGGTGGGTTTGAACAACCAGCCTTCTGGTTAGCAGTCAAGTCCTTTAGGCACTATAGTTCATTGTAATTAGCCATATATGTCTTACAGGAAATGTTCTCTACCTTATTCATTTAGATATGTCTAGCACCAAGTGTATGACCAGCACATGTAAGTTTCAATCAAACCTTAGTGAATTAGTTGTTGTTAGTTGTTGAATCATTACTAACTCATGGTGACCCATGTATGCAAAGTCAAGTTGTTCAGAAGGGTTTTCAAGACCATGACCTTTTTGACATAGATGCTAGGTCTGTAATCTGAGGTGCTTCTGGATGGCTTTAAACCACCGCACCAACTTTTCAGTAGTAGTCAAGTGTTTAACCGTGTGTACCACCCAGTAACACCAATGAATTAGTAGAATGCCTTAAAGTTTGAATTGAAATGCCAAAAATAGTAATTACCATAGATTGAGTTTTATAATTTGCTATGCATTGTGCTATTTCTCATTTAATTCTCACAACTTTATAAGAACATATTTCACAGATACATTTTATGAGTGGTGCATAGGCTAAAAGTAAGCACTATTACCATTTCCACTTTACTAATAAAAAAAACTGTGCTAAAGAGATGTTAAATCATTTGAGCAACATCACACAGCTAACAAGCAATGGAGTAGGAATTTAAGCGCAAGTTTCTCTGTCTCCAGGTCCTGTTTGTTACATTTCCCTGCCACATAGAACAGAAAGATATACCATTTCAATCTCCATATACCTAGGAATTTTTTAAAGTAGTATCAAAAATTCTTATCTCTACTACATTAAAGAAAAAGACTTCAGCTCAGCTAGTTGCTGGTTCAAGGCAAATCAAAGTCCATCAAGCCACCAAATCCAATTCATTCTCTTAAAATAATGTAATTTCCAAGTAATTGTTTCTAAATAATACCTTATATTAAAGTGGATTTGGGAACAGAGGGATGAGAAACAGGACAGAAAGCAGCTGGGTGAATGATAAAGCATTTCCATTCCACACTAGTACTTAAAAGACTTGCTTTCCTGTTCCTAAGGGGTGTGGTGGAGGGGAGTGGGGAACTTCAGGCAGAGACCACATTAACCATTGATAAAATGTATAAATCCAAACAGGGATCAAGGAATCATCAAGCTCTTATTCATTGGTCAAGCAGCAATAGCGCTGATTTTAGTGATAATTCTACTACCCTGTCCAAGTGGCATGCAAGTTCCTAAGGGAAATAAAATGAAGCAGAGGGCAGTAATAAGCGAAAGCAGCGGGAGACAGATTACACTATAGAAATGAATAGCACCTTGTCCCACGGTTATCTTTGCTCATTGCTCAATTCTTCTGCTGCTGAATGAAGCAAAATGGTAGATTATGAGGGCCACTGTCTCAACTGTGACACTGAGAAAGGGGTTGAATGGTGTCTCCATTCCTTAGCTTTACAATTAGGAACTTTTAGACATCTACATGGAACAGAAGTATATTTGTTAAATAGTCCATAATCCCAGACTTTGTATATTACTTTGCTTTTATGATTAACACTGATTACCAAGAGAGATATTTAAGCTATTTTATAGCAACATATGTAACTTGTTCCCTATGTATAGTGTTTCCAGGCAACAGACAACTGTAATTGTAATAGAAGCATCACAATTAATATGGCTGATGTGATTATAAATCAGAATTTCTATTACAATCATTATAACTTTAAAAAATCTTTGTATTTCTTCATATTAGGAAAAAAGGTAAAATTCACTAAACTTTAAGGATCTACCATGATTATAGTTTACACCCACTTTCCACTAGGATGGTGCATGATCCAGAAGATAGATAGACCTATAATTAAGTTTTGTTTTATTTTATTTTAAATGATTCCAGGGTCTTTTTTAAACACATAGAGAAAAGTCACATACAGACCACAAAATCAGGATTTATTCCAAGTTACTTAATTGTGAAGTGCTCCTAAGAGACATTTGTAAGAGATTGAAGAAAGCAGGACAAGAAAGAGGAAGAAGCCAAGCAAAGGTGCATGTAAGGCAAAGTCTCAGCCTCAGCCTGATTCAATTGGGAGCTGTGGGTGCAAGGAACACCAGAGACATACTTTCTGTACTTCCACAGCCTACAAAGGCAGTCCTTGGTCATGAGGGTGGAGGAAAGAACCTAAAGTGCCCTACTGCTCTGACTCCCTACATATGTAGTAAAAGCAGACCTGGTAATCCCTGAATAGTCCTCCAGAGAGAATTGTAGGTATTGGCTATTAGAACTAAAGAGCATAGAAGCCAGCAGAAAGACACACAGAATTTGTACTTCTATTCCTAGGAGTTTGGGGCATAATCCTAAACTTTATATACTCTAACAGGTCATGTAGAGATAAGGAAAATGTTGTTTATTCAGAAATATGTTTTACCATTTTTGTGTCCACTCTAACCTCAATTGAAAATATAACATGTACATGTTCTGAAACATTATATTACTCTTCGAAATTTTTTTAAATGGTAGCTTTTTTCTTTCTTTTTTTTCCCTTTTTTAATGCTACATAGCAAGCAATGCAGAAAGGCACAAATAAAAAAGCAAAAAAAAATTTAATATATTATCATTTACATTTTTGTATATAAATTAATGAATTGATGGTCACAAATGTATAAAATTAGATCATCGTTATACATGTTTTAGAAAGATGTCAATTCTCCTCAAAAATAATCTATAAATTCAATACAATACGATTAAAAATCCCCATCGATGTATTCCTAGAATGAGACAAACTTATTCTAAAAGTATGAGAAAGTATGTATGCATAACAATAGCAGAGACAATCCTGAATAAATGAAAGAGGAAGTGTCCTCAACACACTAGAAACTGTAGCATTTTATAAAGTTATAGCAATTAATAGAGTGTTACATTTACAAAGAAGTTGAAATCTTGGCCAGTGGAACAGAATAAAGCACTCAGACAGAAATCTAAGTATGTATGTTGTTGTTGTTATGTACTGTTGAGTCAGACCTGACTCATAGTGACCGTTCCTTGAGTTTTCAAGGCAGTATCACTACGAAAGTAGATTGCCCAACCTTTCTTCCAAAGAGTGGCTGGTGGGTCTCCGAATAAAATGATGATGGCATTTTTTTAAAAAAGTCAGCAACCAATAACAATAAGCAACATCATGAGAAATGGGACAGAGATTGAATTTGTCAAGGACTTCATTTCACTTGGGTTCACAATCAACAACCAAAGAAGCAGCAGTCAAGAAACGAAATGACTTCTGCCCTGAGCAAATCTGCTAGAGAAGATCTCTTTAAAAATTTGAAAGAGCAACAATGTCACTTTGAAGACAAGGTGTGCCTGACCCAAACCGTGGTACTATCAATAGCCTCATAAGCTGGGGAAAGCTGAACAATGAACAAGGAAGACTTCAGAAGAACTGAAGCATTTGAATTGTAGTGTTGGCAAAGAGTATTGCACATACCATGGACTGCCAGAAGAGCAAACGAATCTGTCTTTGAAGAAGTACAGCCAGAATGTTCCTTAGATGTGAGAATGGATAGACTTCGTCTCTTGAACTTGTGTTATGTTGTCAGGAGGGACCAGTCCCTGGACAAAGATATTGTGCTTGGTAAAGTAGCGGGTCAGGGAAAAAGGGGAAGACCCTCAACAAGATGGTTTGACACAGTGGCTGCAACAATGGGTTCACATATGGCAACAATTGTGAGGATGACGCAGGACTGGGAAGTGTGTCTTTCTGTTGTATGTAGGATTGCTATGACCTGAAACCAACTCAGTGGCACCTAACAACAGCAACAGCATAGAAATTAATATAGTTTTAAATTTGCAAGGTAATTGAAATGTAAGCCAGTAGAAAATAATAATGTACTCAGACAGAAATCCAAGAATACACAGAACCTCAGTATGAAATGGTGAAGGCATTTTAAAAAATCAGTGTGAAGATCAACTATTTATGCAAGATGGGTTAAAAATATAAATGTGATATATAAAAGTTTCTGATTATTAGAATAAAATACAGAACTATCAAGATTGATACATGTGACTATATCAAAATTATAAGCTTCTGAAAAAAAATAATTTGCCTTAAACAAAAGCATTAGCAAGGAAGGCAAATGATTAACATTCAGTTAAACTAAGACTACAACATATTAATAAATAAACAAACAAAACCATAACAAAATGGACAAAATTCATAGAAGAAATCCAAATGGTGATAGGCTTACAAAAAAAAAAAAAAAAAAATTCATGCTCTTGTTTTATACATAACTTTTCTACCAGAGTTTAAGGAAATCTCAGTCTCATAGATCCAAAGAGAAATGAAAAAAAAAAAAAAGAAGATACCATTTCATCTCCAGCACATTAGTAAAAAACCTGACATTTCTCAACATCAAGGTGGCAAAGGGATGGTGATAATTAAGTTCTTACAAACTTTGGAGAGTAATTTAACAGTAAAAGTGAATTACACATGTCCTGCAAGTCAGTAATTATATGACTGTTTGACACTTTATTTGTGTGATATCCAGATACAAGATCAATACTATTTCCTCCCAAAAGAACTGTATTTAACATTTATGTTACAGTAAAATGGATTCAATAAGGATGTTGCTGGGAATCACTAACCAGCCTAGCTATGAAATTTCCTCCTGAAGCTCTGTGAAGCAAACAGGTCAGAAACTTGGAAAGCACAATGCCATTCACCTTCCAGGAACTATTACAACCCTTTGCTCAAAGCCCCTTTTTTGACCCTATATCCTGAAAGACTGTATGTGGTGATAGTAGGTGTGATGAATATTCAGATTTTTTAGGGTGCTATCTTTACTTACTAGTTTGTTTCCTGTGTTGTAATTGTTGTTGTTAGGTGCCATGCAGTCAATTCTGCCTCGCAGTGACCCTATGTAAAACAGAATGAAACACTGTCCAGTCCTGCTGCACCCTCCCAATCCTTGCTTTGCAAGCATAGCATCATCACAGCCCATCATCAGAGCCACTATGTTGGTCTACCACTTGTCTGTCAGTGTGTCACACTGTGCTGGCTTGTGTGTTGCTGTCAGGCTGGAGACTATGTCACCAGTATATCGAATATCATCAGCAGGGTCACCCATGCTGGACAGGTTTCAGCAAATTTTTCTGAGTAAGACAGACTGGGAAGAAGAATGAGGCCATCCAGTTCTGAAAAAATTGGCCACTGAAAACCTGTTACTGTAATTAGCTGCCTTTCAGCCAGGTCTGACTCATGCTGACTCTGTGCACAGCAGAAGGCAATGCCGTCATGTCCTGCACAGTACGCATGATTGGTTGTGGATCAGATGGTTGTGCTCCATGGGATTTTCATTGACTGACTTTTTTTTTCTTAATCACTTGATATTTTGGGGGGGATCCATTATGTTAATCTCTGTAGGAGCTCTGGTAGCGTAGTGCCAAAAAGCACTTGACTGCTGATCAGAAGGCTGACGGTTCAAACCCACCAGCCACTCCTCGGAAGAAAGATGGGGTAATCTACTTCCGGAAGAAAGATGGGGTAATCTACTTCCGTAGTGATACTGCCTCTGAAACCCAAGGAGGGGACACTATGAGTCGGGTCCGATTCGACGGCACATAGCAAAAACGTTAATTTCCAGCATTTGTATTCAATTTCCTTTATTAAAAATGCATTTTATTGAAATATAATTTATGTACAGTGAAATATGCAGAACTGGTGACATGTCAATGCTTTTTTTTTTTTTT
>NW_006921864.1:4319456-4326591 GCF_000298275.1 Orycteropus afer afer | reverse complement strand
AGTAGGATTGCCCAACCTTCCTTCCGAGGAGTGGCTGGTGGGTTTGAACCGCCAGCCTTCTGGTTAGCAGTCAAGTGCTTTAGCCACTATGCTACCAGAGTTTCTTAGCAGGGGCTAAATTTTAAGTGAGGAGAAAAGCCAAAGATCAAATCTATCAAGTTTATGGATGTAGAGGAGGCTGCTTTCCTGAGATACACAGCATGCCTATACTTACTACTTATCCATAAAGCAATTAAAATAGCAGTAAGAATTTCATAATTATACACTACATAGTGAGAATTCAATCATCTCACTACATTTTTCACATATATTATGAAAGTTAATCTTCACACCAACTTGAAGATTGGTTTCATCATCAACTTCACACCGAAGTGGAGGTTTGGCTGATCAAGTAAGAGTTCACTGATATTCCAAGGCAGGCATGGGAAAATCAAAGTTTGTACTCTTATCTACATCCTACACTGCTGATCTGCTCTATGATAAAGTCAGGTTGCTCTCCTGCATGTGTCTTGCTGTTGTTAGGTACCATCAAGTCAGGTCTGACTCATAGTGACCATATGCACAACAGAACAAAACACTGCTCAGTCCTGCGCCAGCCTCACAATCCTTGCTATACCTCAGCCCATCGTTCCAGCCACTGTGTCAACCCATCTCATTGAAGGCCTTCTCCTTTTTTGTTGACCCTCCACTTTACCAACCATGATATCCTTTTCCAGGGAATAGTCCCTTCTGACAACATGGCCAAAGTAGGTGAGATGAAATCTGGCCATTCTTGCTCCCAAGGAGCATTCCAGCTAAACTTCTTCAAGGACAGATTTGTTCATTCTTCTAGAAGTCCATGGTATTTTCAGTATTCTTCACCAACACCATAACTCAATAGCATCAACTTTTCTGCAATCTTCCTTACTCAAAGAGGCCATCTAGATGCAACAATGGGTCATTCCTCATCCAGACCAAAGAAGAATGAAGAAAACCAAAGAAACATGGAAACAATCAATCCAAGGGACTGGTCGACTATGCAATCCTCAGCTTTGACATGCATATAAGGTGACTGAAAATACCATGAGTTGGTTTAGGCACACCTTAATCTTCAAAGAGACATCTTTGCTTTTCATCAATTTAAAGAGATCATTTGCAACAGATATGGACAGGCATCATCTGATTTCTTGACTGATATTTCCATTGGTATTGATTGTGGAACTAAATAACATGAAATCTTTGACAACTTCAATCGTACCCATTTATCACGATGTTACTTACTGGTCTAGTGAGGATTTTCATTTTCTTTATGTTGAGGTGTAATCCATCCTGCAGACTGCAGTCTTTTTTGTTTGTTTGTTTGTTTGTTAATTTTTATTGTGATTTGGGTGAAAGTTTACAGAGCAAATTCATTTTCCATATAGCAGTTCACATTGTGTGCAATTTCCCACAATGCAATGACTCTCTTCCCACTTCTTCCACATAATTACTTCTTCCCTGTTTTCTTCCTTCCCATGCACTACTGCCCTCCAAGCTGTCTCCCAGTGCATTCACAGCCCTTGTATTCTCCCATGATTGTTCTCTCCAAGGAGTATATCTATCTAATGCAAATATTCAGCACATATGCCTGTCTTTTGTTTGGGTGGAAGCCACAGGAGTGGGTTCAATTCCAGACCTGAAGGGCAGCTAGGAGCCTCAGTATCAAGGATTCCTTCCACCAGGCTCTATCAGACCAGCAAAACTGGTCCCTTTTATTTATTTATTTTTCATTCTGAGTTTTGTTCCACATTGTTCTCCCACTCTATCCAGGATCTCCTATATAATCCTTCTTGGAATAGTTGACAGCTGGGCACCATCTGGTTCTTCTGGGCTGAGGATCATGTGGTCTACCAGTCCCTTGGATTGATTGTTGCCATGCATCATTGGTTTTCTTCATTCTTCTTTGCTCTGGGTGAGGAAAGACCCATTGTTGCATCTAGATGGCTGCTTTCAAGCTTTTAAGATCCCAGTTGCCACTCACCAAAGTAGGATGTGGAAAAATGTTTTTTATCTAGTATATTATACCAATTGAGCTTGATGTCCCTTGAGACCATGGTCCTGAGCCCATAGATCCAACTATTTGCTCCCTCTGGGTAGCTGGCTGTGGCCAAGAAGTGACTACAACCTTGTCCCTTGTCAGCTCTACTATACACCTGGGAATTTTTACAGAACATACAAATACACTTGTAGAAACATTGTCTGCCAACCCTATACATACATGGTCATGAGCACACTCTCCTCTGCATAGACATACTAATAGTTCAACCTGGACAGCCTATCTATCTATCCATATATCAATGTTGGCCTTCACTGACAATGCAGTACTGTATGTGCAAAAGAATTGATCTTTGTTGTCTGTATCTCTCATGCACCTTTCTATGTCTTCCTCAATGCCACCATGTTGACCACTCACATTGGGGACATTGACCTTCTCTTCACCCAAATCAATGCTTGTCTCTACATATCTAACAGTGTTCCCTCCCCTCCTCTGCTACCCCAGGTAACCAGAAAATTTCCTTCCATATATAAACCTTTCCTTGACTTTCACAATAACAGACTAATATAATATTTGTCCTTCTGTGATTGATTTATTTCACTCAGCATAAAGTCATCCAAGTTCATCCATGTTCTGTGGTGTTTTGCAGGTTCTATGTTATTCTTTAGGGTTGCATAGTATTTGATTTTGTGTATATACCATAGTTTGGCTATCCATTCATCTGTTAATAGGCACTTAGGTTATTTCCATCTTTTGACTATTGTAAATAGTGCTGCGATGAACACAGGTGTGCATATATCTGTTTTTGTCCTGGCTCTCACTTCTTTAGGATATATGCCTAGTACTGGAATGGCTGGTCAAATGGTATTGCTAATTCCAACTCTTCAAGGACTCACCATACTGCTTTCCACAGTGGTTGTATCATTGAAAGTCACACGAGCAGTGTATGAGTGTCCCAATCTCTCCACATCTCTCTAGCATTTGTTACTTTCTGTCTTGTTGAACTTTGCTATTAGTGCTGGGGCAAGATGGTATCTCGTTGTTGTTTTGATTTGCTTCTCTCTAGTAGCTATCATGAACATTTCTCAATGTGCTTATTGGCTGTCTGAATATCCTCTTTGGTGAAGTTTCTATTCCTGTCTTCTGACGATTTTTTAATTGGATTATTTGTCTTTTTTGTTGTTGAGGTGTTGGAGTTTTCTATCTCTAATTCTAGAGTAAAGTGCCTTGGCAGATATATCATTGTCAAATATTTTCTTCCAATCTGTAGGTTCGCTTTTGACTCTTTGGAAAGTCTTTGGAAGCACATAAGAAATTAATTTTTAGAAGATCCCATTCATCTAATTTATCTTCTGCTGTTTGTACATTTTGGGATATGCTTGATAGTCTACTTATGTCATATATTGGGGTCCCTAAATTGTCCCCCTTTCTTTTTTCCTAAGGAACTTTATAGTTTTAGGTTTCACATTTAAGTCTTTGATCCATCTGGAGTTAGTTTTTGTGTATGGTATGAGGTACAGATCTTGTTTCATTTTTCTGCAAATGGATCTCCAGTTTTGCCAGCACCATTTATTAAACAGATTTCTCTTCCCCATTTAAGGGATTTTGGTCCTTTGTCAAACATCAGTGAGCCATAGGTCAATGGATCTATTTCTGGGTTCTCAATTCTATGCCATTGGTCTATGTGTCTGTCATTATACCAATGCCAGGCAGTTTTGACTATTGTGGCTGTAGAGTAGGCTTTGAGATCCAGCAGTCTGAGACCTCCTACTTTCTTCTTCAATTAAAAAAAAAAAAAAAAAAATCACTGCCATCAATTCAGATCTGACTCATAGCAACCCCTCCTTGAGTTTCCGAGGTGATATCAGTCTGGAAGTAGATTGCCCAACCTTCCTTATGAGGAATGACTGGTGGATTTGAACCATCAGCCTTCTGGTTAGCAGTCAAATGCATTAACCAGTATGCTATCAGAGCACCTTCTTCTTCAATAGTGCTTTTTATAGCTGAGGTTTCTTTCCTTTTCATATAAAGTTAGTGATTGTTTTTTCCATATCCTTAAAGAATGTTGATGAGACCTGGATTAGAATTGCATTGAATGTATAGATTGCTTTGGGTAGAATTGACATTTTCACAATGTTCAATTTTCCTATCCATGAGCATGGTATGTTCTTCAGTTTATGTATATCTCATGGTTTCTTGAAGTAGTCTTTTATAGTTTTCTTTGTACAGGTATTTTGTGTCCCTGGTAATAAAATATTTTATTATTTTGGTAGCTATTGTAAACAATATTGATTTCTTCATTTCTTTTTCAGTAATCTTTTTGCTAGTGTAGAGGAATCCAACTGATTTTTGGATGTTGATCTTGTATCCTGCCACTATGCTAAATCTTTCCATAAGTTCCAGTAGGTTTCTTCATGAATCTCTTGGGTTTTCTATGTATAGAGTCATATCATTTGCAAATAAGGATAGTTTGACTTCTTCCTTACCAATTTGGATGCCTTTGATTTCCCTTTCTTGCCTTATTGTCATGGTGTGGTAGCCAAAGTTGTATGTCAACTTAGCTGGGTCTGGTTGAGTGGCTGGGCAGTTG
This sequence comes from Orycteropus afer afer, assembly GCF_000298275.1. NCBI lineage: Eukaryota > Metazoa > Chordata > Mammalia > Tubulidentata > Orycteropodidae > Orycteropus > Orycteropus afer. The sequence continues at coordinate 4,321,987 of NW_006921864.1, read as the reverse complement.
GTGGTAGTTATTCCTCATGATGAGACTGGCAATCAAGTCAGTGGTGGGATCTACCACAAGCAGCTGAGTAGCTGCTTTGGGTATATGGTCTGCTTCCCATATATAAGAAGCAGCTTTGGGAATGGTCTCTAGCTTATGGCACACTTAAACCTTGCATGTAGCCATGTCATTGTTTAGCAGCCTGCCATGCTCTGCCAACCTTGGGACTTTTAATGGACTTGAATTAATGGCCTGCTGTGTGGTTTGGTAACATTGGGACTGTGCCTTTTACTTGTCACCCTTGGGCTTGTCAGTCTCAGCAGCCAGAAGCTGTCTGAGTGAAGAAAGGCCTCTAGCTTCAGTGGGCCAGGAGCAGGAGGCAGAGCTGAAGCTCAAGGTTGAGGGGCTTTCACCCAGCCCCTAGACCTGGCACTTTGAACTCAGACTTAAAGCTTCCAAACTGTTAGAGAATAAACTCCTGTTTGTTCAGGGCCTCCTATTGGTGGTATATTCCTGTCAGAGAGAGACTAGATAACCAGAACACCTGGCTAGGACTTCCAATACAGTGTTGAATGGAAGTGGTAATAGAGGGCATCCTTGTCTGGTTCCTGATCATAAAGGAAATGGTTTCAGTCTCTCTCCATTGAGAATAATGTTGGCTCTTGGTTTTTGTATAGGCCATTTATTATGTTAAGAAATGTTCCTTCTATTCTTCCTATTTTGCAGAGAGTTTGTATCAGGAACAGGTGTTGGATTTTATCAAATGCCTTTTCTGCATCGATTGATATAATCATGTGATTCTTTTCCTTTGTTTTATTTATGTGATGGATGACATGGATTGTTTTTCTAATGTTGAACCATCCTTGCATACCTGATATGAACCCCACTTGGACATAATGCACTATTTTTTTTATATGTTGGTGGAGTCTATTGGTCGATTTTGCTGAAGATTTTTGCATCTATATTAATGAGGGGTATTTGTCTATAGTTTTCCTTTTTCATGATGTCTTTGCCTGGTTTTGGTATCAATGTTTTGCTTGATTCATAAAATGAATTTGGAAGGATTCCAACCTTTTCTATATTTTGGAATAGTTGGAGTCTGATTGGTGTCAGTTCTTCTCTGAATGTTTGGTAGAATTCTCCAGTGAAACCGTCTGGGCCAGGCCTTTTTTTTTTTTGTCAGTGTTCTTTTTGTGACCTGTTTAATTTCTTTTGTTATGGATCTGTTCAAATTTTCCACATCAGTCTGTATTAGTTTAGGTAAGTGGTGTGGTTCTAGAAATCTGTCCATTTCTCCCAGATTTTCAAATTTGTTGGAGTACATTTATTCATCCAAAACCAAAACCAAACTCACTGCCGTCAAGTCAGATCTGACTCATAGAGACCCCTCCTTGGGTTTCCAAGGCAGTATCACTGTGGAAGTAGATTGCCCAGTCTTCCTTTCGAGGAGTGGCTGATGCGTTTGAACTACCAGTCTTATGATTAGCAGTCAAATGCCTTAGGCACTATCCTGATATTATCTTTTTTATTTCAGTTGATTCTGTTGTGGTGTCACCCATTTCATTTCTTATTTGTGTTATTTGTATTCTCTACCACTTTTCCTTTGTTAAATTTGCCAGCAGTTTGTCAATTTGATTAATCTTTCTAAAAAACCAACTTCTAGTCTTGTTAATTTTTTATATTGTCTTTCTATTTTCTGATCTCTGCTCAAATCTTTATTATTTCCTTTCTTCTAGTGACTGTAGGCTTTTCTTGTTGTTCATTTTCTAATTGTTGGAGATGTTGGTTTAAAGTATTGATTTTTGCTCTTTCTTTTTTTTTATGTGTCTGTGTTTATTGCTATAAATTGGTCACTGATCTCTGCTTTTGCTGTGTCCCAAACATTTTGGTATGTTGTGTTTTCATTCTCACTTGATTCAAGAATTTTTTAATTTCATTTTTTTATTTTTTTCATTCCCCCATCATTCTTAAGGAGGGTGTTGTTCAGTTTCCATGTGTTTGCTCTTTTTACATTGATATTCTTATTGTTGATTTCTAATTTGATAGAATTGTGATCTGAGAAGATGCTTTGCAGTTTTTCAATATTTTCAAATTTATTAAGGCTTTTTATATCATCTAACATATGGTGTATCATGGCGAATGTTCCATGTGCACTGGAAAAGAATGCATATTGTATTGTTGAGTGAAGTGCTCTGTAGATATCTATAAGGTCAAGTTGGTGGATTATATTGTTTAGTTCTTCTGCATCTTTGTTTAGTTTCTTTCCAGTTCTATCTTTCTTGAAAGTGGTGTATTAAAGTCTCCTACTATGACTGTGGAATCATCTATTTGCCTTTTCAACTCTTTTAAATTCTACTTTATGTATTTTGGGGCTCTTTCATTGAGTCCATATATATTTATTGTGGTTATATCTTCTTGTTTGATTGATCCTTTAATCATTATATAATGTCCTTCCTTTTCTCTTATAGTGGTTTTTGTCTTGAAGTCAATTTGATCAGAAATTAATATTGTCACTCCTGCTGTTTTTTTTTTTTTTTTTGTTGCCATTTTTT
>NW_006921864.1:4318097-4318747 GCF_000298275.1 Orycteropus afer afer | reverse complement strand
GGTTTTAACAAATTTCCTTAATTTCTGCTTATCTGGAAATCTCCTAATTTCACCATCATATTTGAGGGACAGTTTTTCTGGGTATACAATTCTTGGTTGGAAATTTTTCTCTTTCAGGGTTTTATATATACTATCCCATTGCCTTCTCAGTTGCATGGTTTCTGCTGAGAAATCAGAGCTTAGTCTTATTGGTTGCCCTCTGTAGGTAACTTTTCATTTTTCCTGTGGTGCTTTCAGGATTCTTTCTTTGTCTTTGGTTTTGATGAGTTTGGTGATGATATGTCTTGGTGACTTTCTTTTGGGGTCTATCCTGTTGGTGTATATTGGAACTTTCTGAAAGGATATATTCTCATCTTTCATTATATGAGGGAAGTTCTCTTCCAACAAATATTGGACAATTTTCTCAGTGATTTTATTTTTCTCTTCCTGTTGTGGAATTCTGATTATTCATAGGTTATACCTTTTGATGGTATACCACACGAATCTTAGGCTTTTTCACTTTGTTTTGATCTTTTTTCTGATTGATCCCTTTCCAGAGAAGTATTCAGGTAATTGTCTTTAATCTAATTAATTCTGTCTTCCATTGAGGCACTTGACTGCTAAGCAGAAGGCTGATAGTTCAAACTCACCAGCCAATCCTTGGAAGAAAA
>NW_006921864.1:4280967-4317237 GCF_000298275.1 Orycteropus afer afer | reverse complement strand
TTTGAACCGCCAGCCTTCTGGTTAGCAGTCAAGTGCCTTAGCCACTATGTTTGTGGAGAGCCATTAAGGGTAGACAGGCTCGTATTGGTAGTCATGTATCATGGGCCAGTTGGTGCAGAAGGAAAGAGTGACCCTCACTTAGTAAGTAGAGCTGCAGGATATGTGAGTGAGTTTGGGTTGTATGGGCATGGTTGCTGTCTCCCACTCAGTTAGACAAAACAGCAATTGAAAAACTATCAAAAAAGTATAAATAAGAGGACAAAAAACACACACCACATAAATATACAGGAACAATCACCAAAAAGAGAAAAAGAAAATGAAGAAAGTCAATACATGAGAGAAAATATTAAAAGAAATACTTTAAAAAGTCAAAAGAAATGTTAATTGAAAAAGAAAAAGAAAAAAAGCAATATCTGGGGAGGGGGGAATAAGAGAAAAGAAGTAGACTAAGAAAATAATGAAGGAAAAAAACAAAGAATGGAGATAACCAAAAGGAAAAAAAAAAATGGGAACCAGGAAAAGGGAAGAGAGAAAAAGCTGAAAGCAGTAATATTTTTAAAATAGACAGTAATAAACAAACAAGAAAAGAAAAGAAATCTGTGCCAGGTGGGGCAGGGCACCCAGGCTTCATCAGAGCTTGCAGATTGGGATGGAATTCCTGCTGGCCCAGAAGGTGGGTTGGGATGAAGAATGGCTGCACCTTCATTCACCAAGAGGATGTGGGGTATAAGAGTAACAAGGGAAATATCGTACCTTTCCAGTCCTCAGTGTCCACTGTGTCCTTGCTGTCCCTGGAAAGTGAAGCCTATCCTTAGGTGCCTGGAATCTGAAAGGACACTGTTGCTTTAAATAGCCCAAATGGCAGAACCATTGTAAACCTTCAAAATGGCTGCACCCTCTGGACAGCCAATGGTGCACAGCTCATCCTGTCACCCTCTTTGCTGCTTCCCTTTTTATTCAGTGTAGTACTCTATGCAGCCCCTGGCTAGCAGGGCCAATTTTTAGGTTAATTCTTAGGCCCTGACACCATTTAGCAATATCCAAGTTGTCCGTGCCATCAGGATCACTAGTCAGTGATCACTAGTCAGTGGTCCACAGCTCCGTATGTCTCTTTTTTGATGTCTTCATGCAGATTCTTCTACTAGTTGGAGTTTACTCCACTTCTGTGTCCTTCCTTTCAAAGCTCAGGGTGCCAGAATTATCTTCTGTACCTGTGCTAATTGGTTCCTCTTTTCTTTGTTGAAGAAGGTCTGTGTAGTTTGTCTGCTTATTCCACCTACTTACAGTAACTCCAGGAGCTCTGGTAGCATAGTGGCTAAGGCACTTCACTGCTAACCAGAAGGCTGGTGGTTCAAGCCACTCCTCAGAAGGAAGATGGGGCAATCTACTTCCATAGTGATACTGCCTTGGAAAACCAAGGAGGGGTCTCTATGTGTCGGGTCCAACTCGACGGCACATAACAACAACAACAGTAACTCCAGACTGCAATCCTTAATCTTCATCAGAAAGTGCTTCTAGTCATCTTCATTTTCAGCAAGCAAGGTTGTGACACTTGCATATCACAGGTTGTTACTGAATCTTCCTCCAAACCTGACGCCATGTTCTTCTTCATATATTCTAGCTTCTTGGAGTATTTGCTCAGCATACAGATTGAATAAGTATGGTGAAAGGATACAACCCTGACACATTCACTTACTGATTTTAAACCATGCAGTATCCCCTTGTTCTGTTCCAATGACAGCCCCCTGGTCTATGTACAGGTTCCTCATGAGCACAATTAAGTGTTCTGGAATTTCCATTCTTCTCAATGTTATCCAAAATTTGTTATGATCCACAAAATCTAATGCTTTTGCAAAGTCTATAAAATGCAAGTAAATATCTTTCTAGTATCCATTGTTTTCAGCCAAGATCCATCTCACATCAACAATGATATCCTTCATTCCATGTCCTCTTCTGAATCCAGCTTGTATTTCTGGAATTTCTCTGTCAATATACTGCTGCAACCATTTTTAAATTATCTTTAGCAAAATTTTACTTGTGTGTGATATTAATGGTATTGTTTGATAATTCCAACATTCTGTTGGGTCACTGTTCTTTGGAATGGGTACAAATATCAATCTCTTCCAGTCAATTGGCCAATTAGCTGTCTTCCAAATTTCTTGGCACTGATGAGTAAGTGCTTCCAGCATTACATCTATTTCTTGAAACATCTCATTGGGTATTCCACTAATTGCCTTGTTTTTGGCAAATTCCTTCAGTGCACCTTTCACTTCTTCCTTTAATACCATTGGTTCTTGATCATATGCCATCTCTTGAAATGGATGAGCATTGACCAGTTCTTTTTGGTACAGTGACTCTGTATATTCTTTCCATCTTCTTTTGTTTTTTTGCATCATTCAATATTTTGCCCATAGAATCTTTCAACATTGCAACTCAAGGCTTGAATCTTCTCTTCAGTTGTTTCAGCTTAAGAAATGCTGAGCCTGTTCTTCTCTTTTGGTTTTCTAACTCAGGTCTTTGCACATTTCATTATAATAATTGACTTTGTTTTCTCAAGTTTACCTTTGAAATCTTCTGTTCAGCTCTTTTATCTTGTAATTTCTTACATTTGCTTTAGCTACTCTCTATTCAAGGGCAAGTTTCAGAGTCTCTTCTGACATCCATTTTGGTCTTTTCTTCCTTTCCTGACTTTTTAACGACCTTTTGCTTTCTTCATGTATGATGTTCTTGATGTCAGCCCACATCTCATGTTTTTTGGTCATTGGTATTCAATGTGTCAAATCTATTGCTGTCTCTAAGACATATCAAGTCCCTCACTACTCCTGTATATACTTTCATATTAGTCCAATGTATTTAAACTTTGTCCAGATAGACTACTTCCTGTGCAGCCTTCAACGTCCATTGCTGATCCCACTTCTTCCATAATCTCTGTGACAAAACTATCAACTGTTAATTTCTCCTTCTACTAACCCCTTCAACAACTGGTTAGTAGTTAACAGTTGTCAGTAATTTGATACAGCTCTCTAATTGCTTTTTATGTGTTAAATACTTCTACTATGATTGGACAATAGGTCTGTTGAAATGAGCCACATTTTCTTGTCACCCTTTACAGCTTTAATCATGTCATTGGACATTTCACATATATTCATCAAATATTCATTGTATTTCCATTTTCATATTCAGGCTCCACACTATGCACTTTCAGAAATGTAAAGTTTAATGAAATATAATCCTCACCCTCAAGCATTCTAGACATTGCTGTAGGGAACATATGGACAAAAATAAGTATCAAAGTGGAACAGAACACTTTATATTACAAGTTGTTTTCATATATGTGCATCATGCTATTTGAGGAAATCCTTGAAGAATTTTATTTCACAAAGAAGCTAACTGAAGTCCAAAACCCAAGGTCTCATAATCAGTAAGTGGTAGAACAAGGACTGGAGTGTTGGTCCTCTGGCTCTAGGTCCAAAATTCTCAGCTAAAAATCAATGCCTATAATCCAAGAATTTCAACACAGTCAAAGAATTGAGCAGGCTTCTACTGAGCTATTAAATGCCTGACATTAAGTCCCTATGGTCTTATGATACAGTGGTTGTTTTAGTTTGGGTTCTTCTAAAGGAGATCCTGAGTTAAGGAATTAGGAGAAGATAGTTTCCTTAGTAAGTCATTATAGAAGCACATGTGAAGAAGAAGAAAAAGTGAGACAGAGAGTAAGAAAATGTGTAAGAAAAGGGGGAATCTGAGACAGTTCTGCAGGAGGCACACTGAGACTTTCTAAGAAATGCTGAGAAACTTTGAGGGGATCATTTGAACACCACCTCTCATCTGCAGTTGGCTTTGGATTGTGGGGGTAAGGAAGAGAGAATAATCTCTGCCATCTACCTTTGGTTCCCCTCAGACAGTGTAGAGAGAAGCAGGCCTGTGAGGTTGAAAGATGTCAGCCTGTTGGGAAGTTCTCTACCACTGCTGCAGATGAACTTGGAGGTGAACAGAGAAGATTTGAGGCAGGTCATTGACAGTGATGAGCAGACAAACATTTTCAGACATGGACCTTCCCTTCTTGGAACTGATACTCTTACACAAGTTTAAAATGCAAGTACAGTAACACGTAATGGGATCACAGGGAAGGAAGATAGTAATTCACATGTTTTATAGTGTCTATGCTAGGCATAGGTTTGTCAACACCCTGTCTCACAGGATATACAGAGACTCTGTTGCATAACCCCTCTATGGATAATTTGAATGTTTCTTTTTCACATATCAAAGACACATTTGTTCTAGTATCCAAATACTAAATGTGCTGAGGAAAAATTATTTATGGTCTCTCCTCCCATATTTTTGGCTACAAAATATATTAACTTGAAAATCACTATTATAAGTGTCATTACTGAAGTAAGTTTGCAAAAAACGTATTATGTGAATGCTAAAACAATGTTGATAACCAATGAAATATTTTAGGGAAGTTGCTGGCCATGTATTTTGGTCTTTAAGAACCATGGTAAAAGTGAAGATGCACTGTCCATAGCTCTCTTCAAAACAGGACTTGTTAACCAGCTGCTGCATATGGAGCCAGCAGACAGCCTCCATCTGTCTCCTTCCTTAGGGACAAGTAGCCTCAGCTGCAGAGAGCTGCCAAAGATCATGCCCTTCTTAGGGCAGGCCACATTAGTTGACTAAGCAAGAAGAGGAGGAGTGTAAAGGCCTCATAGTTTCAACCCTTATAGAAAAACACTAACAGACACATTTTACTCCAGGTTGGCCTGGAATTGTCAGCCTGCATCATAGTTTGACTTCTCCCTCTGGCCAAAAATGCTTTCATCCTTTCCTTCCATAATTGTTGGTCCCTAGAAAATATCATGTGCAACAGACTCCCTTTCAGCATCTGCTTCTGGAAATACAAGCTATCAAAAGAAATATGGGGCAAATAGCTTGCAACCTATTATTAAGAAAAAAAAAAAGTGTCAAGTTACTCATAGATTATCATAACTCAAAAGAACTTAAGAAAAAATCCTAGCCCAATGTTTTCATAAATACAAAACCAAAAAGATTCAAAGTGGTCAAGTGAATTGTTCCAAGGAGCAAAGACTTTAAGCAAGAGAAATAGTATCACATCTCACGTAGGTCAGTACATTTAAATTTTTGTGACTTCTAAATGTGGATTTCTGTGTATAGTGTGAGGGATGGTTAATGAGTCAAAGGACAATCAAAATTTAATTAATGTATTTTAAAACACTTGAAGAACTTCTACATAATACACTAGTTGTACTAAATTATTTCAAGGTGATGAAACTGGGTCTCAGAATGGGTGAAGTATTATTTTATAACTCACAGCTGATAAGCATTAATAAATGGTATTGTCAGGATTTATTCCAGTCTTCCAAATACTAGACTGAAGTTCTCTCATTGTGTTGTCATGTTACCTCAAAATTACATGGTTACCAATCAGCCATGAGTTAGAAAAATGATTGAATAAGAAGCTAAAATTGTGGTGGTATTCTTTGGCATATAAGTTGGCTCACACTATCTTGATGATAAATATTCCCAGTATATGATTCATAGAGACTACTTGACTGCTAACCAGAAGGCCAATGGTTCAAACCCACCAGCCACTCCTCAGAAGGAAAGTTGGGCAATCTACTGCTCTAGTGATACTGCCTCGGAAACCCAAGGAGGGGTCACTACGAGTCAGGTCCGATTCAACGGCACATAACAACAACAACACCTGCATCAGAACTACTAAAGATGAGGCTTAGTAAGCCAAGTTTTTATCAAATGCCCTGGGTGATTCTAAAGTACATTAAATTTAGGCATCCATGTTGTAGACATTTTTTTTTTCTTTTAGTGTTATTTATGGAGTCACCAAGGATGACTGGATGGTGCAAACAGGTAATCACTACTAACCAGAAGACTGGCGTTTTGAACCCATCTAGAGTTGTCTTCAAAGATAGGCCTGGAAATCTGCATTTGAAAGACCACAGCCTTGAAAGCTCTATGAAGTACAATTCTACTTTGTACACATGAGATCATCATGATTGGACAGAATAAACTCTATGGCAACTGAAAAAAGACTGACGACCTAGCACAAACCAGTAAGTACTTGACTCCTAGTGAAAGGTTACTGGTTCAAATTTGCCCAGAGGCATTTCAGATGAAAGGCCTAGAGTTATGCTTCAAAAAGCCTAAAAATCTATGGAGGCAGTATACTTTGCAACAGAAGGACATCCCATCTGGTAAAGTAGAGGGTTAGCAAAAACAAGAGAAATCCCGGGGGAAAAGAGCAGCTTTTGTTTTGAGGGCATTGGGGAAATGCGGTGTAATAAATTACTTTGTATGGCTTTTCTACCCATAAGTCATTGTAAACTTAGTGGTGGAATGAGCAACTGAGGAGCTCCTGATTGTAAATGTTATCCACGTGGACTATTTCTGTTGGGCGTGGCACAATACAATGTTCTGGAAGGTTCCCACTCTCTCTCAGATGCTTAGAGTTCTGATGCTATGATTGGCTAGTTTGACCACCCTACAGGGCTCAAAAGGAGGCCTCCTAGAAGCAGAACTCTCTCTGACTGCTGGTTGAGGAAGACCTGCTGCTGAAAGAGACACGGGCTCCTGAGACACACGCTGCTGGGAAAGAGACGCAAGAGACACGCATTGCTGAGTGAGACACCGAGGGTCCAGCACTGCTGGGAAAGAGACTGTGAGAGACTGCTGGCTGAGGGATGGTGGGCTGGGAGAGAGACTGAGCATTTTTCCTGAATCTGAATTGTAGCCTGTGGTGCTTCCCTAATAAACCCCATAATCTGTGAGCTGTGTGGCCACTGCAGCGAATTAGCGAACCCAGGAGAGAGGTGCTGGGTGCTTTAGGAGGAACGGTTGGAAAAAGGGCTGGAGGGAGGCAGCATGTCTGGCCTGGCAGGAATAGGCCTTGGGTTACTGCTGGTAATCCTGTCTTCCTTTTGTAGGGTTAGAGGAGGTCATAACATGTGGCCTCCTTGCCGTTTTTTCAGGAGAAAAGAGAGAAATCCTTAATGGACAACACAATAGCCTCACTAGTGGGCTCTAATGTCGCAAAGATCATGAAGATGGTGCTAGGCCAGGCAACGTTTTGTTCTGTTATGTGTGAGATAACCATGAGTGTTATATGTGAGATCACCATGAGTCACAGCTGACTATACAACAAAAACCATGAACAACAAAGAAGAGTTAAATCAACTCAGGTGATAGAATATAAACACAATAATATAAGCAGAGCAGAAATTGTTTTAGTGAGTATGAGTATGTAAATGAAGTTATTAAAATGTGTGCATAGCAGAAAGGGGAAAACTAGGGGAACATGATGTATTCATAGCCATAGCAAGTCTTGTCATTGCCTATCAGAAGAAAGCTCTCTCTTTCTTCCATTTTAGTTGTGCCTCAAACTAACTTACAGCAACCAATGATTGAAGGGCATGGTATGTAACTGGCTACAGAGTTGAATAACTTTGAAACATGCTTGTTACACTGGCTCCTGGGCTTTGTCCAGCTTAAACAAGTGATGGCTGGCTTAATAAATGCAATTTCTTTTGTCTACCTTCTTATCTTTCTCAATTCCATAATTTCTTTACCTCCTAAATAAACTACTTGAAGAGTCCCACTTACAACATCCTAGATGAAAAATACCTTATTTTTAATATCTATATAAAAGGAATGCATAAAGAAAGCTAACATCTAGTTTAATTTGGAAAGTTTTTTCTTCTATCTGTCATATTGATGGCATCCTACATTCAGTCCATTTCTTTTTATTTAGTCTTTTGAAGACATACAACAGTCAGTCATCTCTAATATAAAGCAACATATTTAATATACTAATATGTTTCACAGATTTCCTTTCCCACCTTGAAAGTTTCCCATGTCTTTTATATATTTTTTCAAACTCCTATTTTGTGATTCTTCTAAGAGTCAATTTTAATTTCCACACCTGTAGAGAGAAAACATAGAAATTAAATGATTGAATTTTTTTGTCCCATTCGCCAGATGATTTGATATTAAACTAATTGAATTCCTAGAAAGATTTGACAAGATATAAGGCTACATGAGATGTATCTCATATTTTAAAAAACTTTCCTTCTGCATATATTAAAAATACCAACATATCTAGTAGATTCATACATAGATACACATAAAAACACACACAGAATGGCATAGGGCCATATGATCTTGCAAACACAAATAGACAGCATTGTATCACTAATAAGTCTAAGTGTTCTGTCTATGCTATGGTGTTCACAAAATTTTAGCTGTAGTACAACAACGTGGATCAACATACATTTTGGATTCAATTTTGTAATTCCTTGCCTGCTAATTAGAAGCAAGATTTTAAATTCCTATTTAAAAATCAGGCTTCACAAATGCCCCAGCCTCAATTGTATATGCAAATTCCACACATTTTCTTACTCTGTGGAATAACTGCATATGCAAACAAGTAATTTGACAGTCAATGATTCTTTTGCACGTGCAACACTACAATTTAACATGCAGATGCCAATTGGTACAACTAAATAATATTTCATGTGAGCCCTATTTGCCAGGTTTCATATTCTTCCTTTTTAAATAACTCTTTAAAAAATATAATTTTGTTTGTTTTGAATTTCAGAAAATCTATTAATATTACAGGAATATTCAGCTAGGAAAATATTTAAAAATGTTTAAACTTATTTGAAGGAACTACTTTTCTCTGTCATTTGATGTTCCAGTTAACAGAATTTGATTATTTTCATCCCAAATTTATAGACTGTGCTATAAATATTCATGTAATACCGATATATGTTTGATTAGAAATATAAAATCATGGCACAGCTGACTCTGTTTATCATCTTAATGCTTTTGAACTTGAAATAATATAATAAAGGCTCTTTTTTTTCTTCAAAAGACCAATATTTAAAGGGTGTTGATTTATGTAAATCAATATTTTATCAACTTGCTGTCTTTCCTTGCTGCCAGCCAGATGCTTCTCGCTTTGCTCAGCCAGACAATGTCAGCTGCAACACATAATGGCCTCTGCTTCATGTAGAAATAAGAGCATAAATATTTTAAAAATCCTGCTACAGGAAGTAAGGAGGGTTGGGGTGGGGGTGAGAGATTTTACTGGTTTATTGTGAGAGTAGAACAAGTCTACATATTTTATGGGCTGGTTTTATCAGAAGTGGAGGCAGGGACGTCTCTTAGTCTGATTTTTATCTCCTAACAAGGCTGACAGACCAAAGTCTTTTCATAGCAATTTGTTGAAGACATCTGGTGAAGCTTTCTAGGGAATGAACACACTGCAGAGTGTTCCTCTGGTATCAGTTGGCATGGCAACCAGTAAAAGACTATTCAACATCAGTAGGTTTCAAAAAAGGTTGAGGCCTAGTTGAAAATCCATTTGGGCTCCTACCTGCAAAATTCTTTGAAAATGCACTAAATCTTTTCTTAGGGCCTCGAGACTGAACCAATATGTACAACAGTGGCAACTTCAATCTTAAATAATTTTCCAAACATGGGATTAATGATTCCAGTCACCCGAAGTAGTACAGAAGGTATGGATTACTGGCACTGAGCTGGAGAGGATATTCATAGAAACATGGTTGTTGTTTTCCTTTTGTGTCTTAGCACGCAGAAAGCGAGAGTATTATTGTCAAATTTCTATAACTTTAAAGTTAATATGGTCAGGTGAATGAAAAAGAAATTTAGAGATTATTTTAAAAACCAAATATACTTTTCTCGACTAAATTTTATTTTCAATGTTAAAAGTAAATTTATTTAAACATATTTATGCTTTCAGAACATTTTAATATATGTAAATTTTAGTAGTAATGATTTTATGCTAGAATATTCTAGTTCAAGAATTTTTTTGTACATTTATTATAAACTAAGTAATACATTTTGCTGTCAATTAAGTTACAACTCTGAAAAGTCAATAAACTCTAACAAGGACAGTGATAAACATAGACACAAGTGATAAACTGTATAACTAAGCTAACAAAACTTTAATTAAGAGAAAAATAAATTCTCATGCAAAATACTTTTTGTTACACTGTATTGGAGATTTACAGTCAGAATTCAAAAATGAAATGAAGAAAAAGAATTGAAATTTCTAAAATGTCTTTAAAATATTTGGTATGAGAAAAATCACCATGCATGAAACTGTTGTTGTTGTTGTTGTTATATGCCGTCGAGTCAGCCCCGACTCATAGCGACCCCTCCTTGGGTTTCCGAGGCAGTATCACTACAGTAGGATTGCCCAACCTTCCTTCTGAGGAGTGGCTGGTGGGTTTGAACCACCAGCCTTCTTGTTAGCAGTCAAGTGCCTTAGGCACTATGCTACCAGAGCTCCTATGCATGAAACTATTACCCTAAATATTCCATTTAAATTATCTACTAGTGTTGGTCTTGAATGATTTGATTTTCAATGGCCCATAAAACTTACATTCTGGAAACCAGCCACCACTGTCATCACCACATTATATTTAGAGCAGGTCATTATCAATATCATATGATAACAATATTTTTTTATCTCCACCTCAGAAATGGCATGCAAATTAATGAGATAACAAAAGATGCCTGCAAGTGGTTTGAAATCATGTCAAGAGGTATATTCAAATAGAACTTTTTTGTGTTATATGAGTAATTATTGATGACAGTATAGTATATTCTATTGCCTCAATGGCCTGAAAATGTTTGTATGTAAGAAGTCAGCTATAGGAGATGGAAAACCAGAACACCTGGATGCTTTTCTTAGTTCTAAATCTGATCTTCTGAAGGACAGGGAACCCTCTGTCCTGGCAATCTCCCAAATTTTCTTGCAGGAAAATGGGGCGAAGAAATCTATTCTTGCTCTTCTATGTGGTAAATAAGGTAAGTTGTGTGGTAGGGTTTTAGAAAGCATAGCATTCTTAAATATAAATTGTAATTATTGCTAATAAATAAATGTATTCATAGAATTGAAAGTATTAGATAAAAATATTTAACATAATCAAATATTAAATTTCTGAGGCATTTAGAAGTTTCATACTTTCATAACTTCTTCCAGTGAACATTGAACTGAGGCCCCAGTGAACACTGAACTAAGGTTTCTCCTGAATCTAGAAGTAAAGGATGTTTCATCAGCTCTCCCTCTCATCATCCTGAAAATTGCCCTGGTACTCCTGAAAGTTGTACCATAATGACGAGGCAGCTAGAAAAGGAAAATTTTTCCTCACCCTCTAAAAGTACATTAATACGGAGCTTCTTTCCTCTAGAGTCTGCCAAAGCACAGTGCCAATTGATCGTGGTTTAATAATTGCAAACATCTATAAAGCATTTATTGAATTCCAAACACTTTTTTTAGGAGTTCAACACATATTCCTACTTTTATTCATCAAAACAATCCAAGAAGTCAGTTATTATCATTCCTGTTTTACAAGTAAAGAAACGAAGGCTTAGTGATTTAAAATAATTAACTCTAACTCAAAATGTCCACAATGGATTTAAACTCCCATATATCTATCTTCAAAATTTGCACAGATCTGAGCAAATCAGAAAAGCAAAGAATGGGCTTTTTTTCTTCATATATAATCAGATAAACAAAGCATGTATCTAAGGGTAGATGAATAATTTATGGGTGGAAGCCATAAGGAGGAATCTGTCTGACTTCCTGCTTATAGCCCCTCAAAGTGACTGTACAAAGCTGTCTTAATAACTCCCAGAATTCTAGGCCACTATTCACGCATTTAGGGATGACAGATCACTGCTGCTAGAAAAAGCACAAGACTCTCAAGTTAATCCTATAGGCTGTGTGGGCGTATGCCTGTCCCTGAACCTTCTACTGTGAGTGTTTAAACCAACAAATGCTGCTAATAAAATGGCACACAAAGCTTCAATTCTCCAGCTCTGCCCCACTTCTCATTCCTCAGACATTGGCAGACGCGCTCCTCCTAGGGCATTCTCTAACCTTAGCACACAGGATCTTCAGGTAAACAGGTTGAGGGACAAAGGATGGAAAAAAACAGACAATCAATGTGACATATAAACCTAATTTACATGGACTAAAGTAAATTTTTAATTAGAACATATGTTCAATACCTGGCCTCAGGGAACCAGCAGTTGTGTTTGTGTCTTGCTAAACTCATTTCAGACAAGTAATGCAAGGACTATAACAATCACCAGAAGTCCCAAATGCCAAAGAGTTCCAACTAAATCTCCATTTGTTCATATCCTAGGATTCCAAGAACATATAGTTGCAAGACCATAGGTGCCACTCACCAGTGAGCTTTTGGGCAGAAAATAATTTTATAACGTAGTTTGATGTCTGTTCCATCACATGCTTAGCCCCTATGTGTGTTTTACCATCATGTTTCAAACACCATATGCTCAGAACCCCTTAGTGTTGCAAACCCAGACTTGAAGATCTATTTTACACCCCAAACCTGCTCCTCCCCTTATAATCTATATTCTAGAAAAGAACATCATCCACCACAAGCACATTCAACCCAGTTAGCTAAAAAATGGGGAGTTAGCTGCCATGTGTCAAAAACATACCCAAAGATAAATGAACTCTAAAAATGAAAGTAATATATTATCATAGCCTCAGAACAAATCAGGTACCAACCCCTAGAAACTCAATGGTAATCAGGGTCATAAAAGAATGTGGAAGCACTCTAGTAGCTGTGTAATCAGGGATGAACATCAAGATTGGGAGGAAGACTGGGATTGGACACACAATCACATGGATGCCCACCTTATATGTGGAAGTACAGTGGTAGCATGTGTACTATCTATGATGGGCATAATGAGAAGAGCATATAATCAAACTTGGAGAGGTCTTGGACTTTTTCCTTTAGAAATTTTCAGCTATTATTTTCAAGTAGAGGTAAGTTTTACCCAGAAGGATGGGAAGGACAATTCAAACAGAGGGTCTGGCATTCACAAGCTTGAAAGATGATGTGGTAATAAGTTTGCCCTCTGGTGGTGTGGTGTCTAAGGCACTTGACTGCTAACCAGAAGGCTGGCAGTTCAAACCCACCAGCCACTCTTCAGAAGGAAGGTTGGGCAATCTACTTCCATAGTGATACTGCCTCAGAAACCCAACGAGGGGTAGCTATGAGTCGGGTCTGACTCGACGGCACATAACAACAACTTCCACAGTGATACTGCCTCAGAAACCTGAGAAGGGGTTGCTATTAGTTGGATCTGACTCAATGGCAGTGAGTTTGGTTTTAGGAGCTCTGGTGGCATAGTGCCTAAGATATTTGACTGCTAACCAGAGGGCTGGTGGTTCAAACCAACCAGCCACTCCTCAGAAGAAAGATTGGGCAATCTACTTCCATAGTGATACTGCCTCAGAAACCCAAGGAGGGGTCACTATGAGTCAGATCCGACACCCCAGCAGTGAGTTTTGGAGAGCTCTGGTAGCGTAGTGCCTAAGGTACTTGGCTGCTAACCAGAAGGCTGAAGGTTCAAACCCACCAACCACTCCTGTAAAGGAAAGTTGGGCAATGTACTTCCGTTGTGATACCATCTCAGAAACCCAGGGAGCTATCTATGAGTCAGGTCTGACTGGATGGCACATAACAACAACAACACAGACTAAAAGTGTAATGTTATGAATTAAGATTTTTGAATCAGTTTTAAAACATTCAAAAGGATGCATTACAGTGTATATTTAATGAAATATTCTTAGATAAATTTTCATATATAACTTAAAAAATACATCCAAAATAGAAACTCAAAACTAAACTCAAGGCTTATCTGCAATGAAAATGAAACTGCAGGCGGGATACAGCTTTATGAAGAGACACAGGATAAGCTTTATGAAGAGATACAGCAACGGGTGATGGAAAGGGCACCACTTCCCCTGACTTGCACTCCAATCCTGCTGAGAAGCAGTAGAGAACTGGGCAAGTCAGTTCACATCCCTAAGGTTCAGTTTCCTTAAAACTATCTCTAAGATCCCATCCATGGATTTGAATATCTACATCTTTTTGTTGCTACTTGTATTGCACTGAGCCTTTTTAGGAAAAATTGAGCCTAGACGTAAATTACTCTTCAATTACTCCTTTCTCAACTAAATCATTTACCATCATTACAAATGAAATTGCACAGTATTCTCAAATTTTAACATAATTTATTTTAATAAGGTAATTAACTTTACCCAGTGATAAACTTGTTTAATGGTGGCAATTTTTTCCTATGTTTACAAGAATACCTGAGTACCAGAAAATAACTCCTTTTCCTATCTCTTCCTTACTTTTTAAGTTTTTTCTTTTCTGGAATATACATGGATTAATTTACTTTCCCAGTCAAATATCAATTTCTTTCTTTCTCTGATGTTTCTGTCTCTCTGTCTCTGTCTCTCTCTCTCTCTCTCTCTCTCTCTCTCTCTCACACACACACACACATTAATAAATTGCTAAGAAGTTTCAGTGTTTATTTCATAAATGTGAGGGAAGGTCTTATTGGCTTGAATTTATGGCTAAACTCTGGGTGGATATCAGAATCTAACAATAGAGAATATGTTACCCTCATACTTCTATAAATTAGATAAATACCACACATGCTATAGTATGCTATATTGTTGTTGCTACTTTGAAGTTGGTCCCAACTCATGCCAACTGTGAGAGTTGGAATTTTGTGTCAACTTGGGTGGACCACAATTCTGAGTGGTTTAAGGGGTTGTGACATAGGTTATTCCATTGATGAGATCAGATGTATATATTTTGAGCTACCAATCCGTTCAAGGGAGTTTCCCTAAGGGTGTGGCCTGCTTCTAATATATTATGGACATCTTGGGAAAAACAAACACTCTTCTGTGGATCTAGATCCTGTTGTGCTGCCTACAACTGTCCGAGTGAACAATCCACCATTTGGCCTGGAGATCTTGGATTCATCATTCATCGGAGTCAACAGCTGGTATACCACCTTCCAACCTTGAGCTCATCAGATCCTGCAGCTGTGTGAGTTAGGAAATGCCTCCAGCTTAACATTTGGTCTGAGAATTTGAGACTTGCCAGCTTCTATAAATGTGTGAGCCATTTTCCTGAGATAAATTTTTCTTTCTGTGTATGTATATATAAGCTTAACTTGTTTTCCTTCTCTAGAGAACCCAGCCTAACACACCAATTCCCTATACAATGGAATGAGATGGTCCTTGGTCCTGCACTATCCTCCTAGTTGGTTGCTCTGATCCATAGGGTTGTCATTGACTATTTCTCGGTAGTCTCTGGGGTGTGGTAGCTGCACATGAGTGCATTGTCTAGGGACTGAACCCAAGTCTTTGGCATAGATGGCAAGAATTTTATCACTGAACCACCAGTGCATGTCTCCCTGAAAATATGGGAAAAAGGATGGTATGTATAGGATGGCTAGATCATGTCCCTTCTTACCTCCAGCTAATTACCTACAAAACTTTCGTGTAAGTTTCACCTTACACAAAATCAGAATAAGAATGATATGATAACTCCATAGTATGATGTTAAGGAAAGTCCAAATGTGTGAAACACGTGTATGACATTTTGCCTTTTTTTCACTTTGTGAAAGAAGCTTTCTCATCTCCAAATGTCTGTCCATAAAACAATAGAAACTGTCTCTTCACACTTACACAACTATAATAAAAATTAACAAACAACTGCTGTGCTATAATATACTGTATTATACTATCCATTTGTGGTAGTTAAGATTATGCCTCAACTAGGCTGGGCCTGGTTTTGAGTGGCTGGGCAACTGGATATAGTATTCCCCATGATGAACCTGGTAATCAACTCCATGGTGGAATCTACTGTGAGCAGCAGAGTAGCTGCCTTAGGGATCAGGTCTGCTTCCCGAATATAAGGAGAATCTTTGTGAATGGCCTCTAGCTTTTTGGCATGCTTGAATCCTGCATGTAGCCATGTCGCTGTTCAGCACCCTGCCATGCCCTGCAATCTTGGGATTTTTTTCTGGATTTGAATTACTAGCCTGCCATCTTGTTTGGCGATATTAGGATGGTACCTTTTTACTTGTTGACCTTGAGTTTTTCAGCTTCAGCAGCCAGCACCTGTCTGAGTTAAGAGAAGTGTCCAGCTTCAGTGGGCCAGGAGCAGGAGGCAGAGCTGAATGAAACCCAAGATTGAGGAGCTTTCACTCAGCCCCGAGTCTGGCACTTTGACCTCAGACTTCAAGCCTCTAAAATTGTCAGAGAATAAATGCCTATTCATTTGAGCCATTCCACCTGTGGTATTTTCTGTTAGAGCAGCATGAGGTAACCAAAATACCCGTCTATACTGCCTTACACTATAAATACTATTAGCTTGCTTAGAGACTTATATACACTGGACACCCAGATTTTGCTATGATATTGAGTGCCTTAAATTCTAATTAATAGTACCAAACTTGCATTTCAATGTTTGTTTGGTTTGTCACAAACTTACATGTGACTTAGGTTCTTTTCATAGTCATATTATGTAAACTGGAAGAATACCTAAAACAAATTAATAGATTTCTATCTGAATTTAATCAACAAACATTTATTAGGGACCAAGTACATTATTTTCTGTTTTACCAAGAGCTAGTGATATATAAATAAATAAAACCATGGAGTCTTCTGCCCTCAGAAGCATGAATTGAGGCTGGAGCAGGGAGTAGGCACCCACTGATTGCTTCCCATTGATACACAAAATCCTAAGGGAGCATGAAATAGAAAGTGATATAATTTGGATGATAGGTTAGGGAAAAGTTACACAGAAAAAGTGATATTTCAGCTGCAATTTAAAGGATGGATATCCTTTATTATTATGTTATTATTTGCCGTTGAGTCGGCCCCGACTCATAGCGACCCCTCCTTGGGTTTCCGAGGCAGTATCACTACGGAAGTAGGATTGCCCAACCTTCCTTACGAGGAGTGGCTGGTGAGTTTGAACCGCCAGCCTTCTGGTTAGCAGTCAAGTGCCTTAGGCACTATGCTATCCTTTAGGTAGATGGAAAATGTAGGGGAAGAGGATTCCAAACAGAGGAAAAGGCAATTGGCCATTAAGCATAAGCCTTTTTTAGAGGGAATATAAAGTAATTTGAAGATGAATTTTAGAAAATAAATTTAGATAGTCTGTGATCTTATTGTTAGGTACACTGGATGTCATGTAAAAAATTTGGGATTAATTTTCTAGAAAATGAGGCCACTAGGATAAGCATTGCTAGTTAGTCAACAATGGCCTTGACTTCTCTAAAGAAGAGAGTTGAACCAAGATTTCTCAACACGCTTTAAATTTCAAGTTACCATTTGGAGACTAGGGTTATTGGATGAGGCAACGAAATGAACAGTAAAGTAACACCACAAAGTTGGGATTGCTTCACATTCATCTCACCTTTCATTTGACAGATGTTTACTAACTATTATGATGTACACTGGGACATATCAAAATAAATAATAAGTAAATAAACAAATAAACAGTCAGTGACTCTGCCTTTAAGGAAATATCCCAGTAGTGAGGAAGGGAATAGGATGAAACAGAATATATTATATATACTTATAGTACATATAAAATTCTTTATAGAATTTTTAGGAAATATATTTCCTTAACCAATTTCTTTGCACTTATTATGGGAATTCCTGGGTGGTACAAATGATTGACATACTAAGCTGCTGACTGAAAGATTGGACGTTGGAATTCCAGACTTTGGAAGAAAAGCTTGGAGATATAGTTCCCCAAAAATTACCCAGAGACCTTGGAAGAAAATTTGGAAATGTAGTTCCCCCAAAATTAGCCATGGAATACCCAATGGAGCACAGTTCTATCCTGACATACATGAGGTTATCATGAGTTGGAACTGGCCCAAGACAACTTGTTATGTCTGTAGTAGAAGAACTTTAAAAAGTTTTCTTGAAAATACAATCCTAGAGCTAAATCTAAAATGATAAATAGTAATTAACCATTATAATCTGTATTGCCCTGACCCTCAGTTACAAAGAGAAGGCATTAGGCTGGATCAGTGGTTCTCAACCCTGGCTGCACGTTAGAATCACCTGAGGAGATGTAAAAATGACCAATATCCAGGATCCATTGTAGCCCAATATTAAATCAGTGTCTTTGGGGGTGGGGCCCAGACTGGTAGTTATTTAAAGCTCCCCAGGTGATTCTAATGTGTAGCAAGAGTTGAAGGTCATTAGATAAAATGATGTCTGAGATCACCTTCCTTTGTGTAAAATATTCAAGACTAGCTCAAGGAGAAATTGCAAAAAGCAGATAATCTGTTCAACAAAGTGCTCCCTACTGTTTGTAGGGCATGTACTGCCCATTCCAGTGTCTCAAATCTTCATGCCACCCAGAAAGCACCATTAAGAAGTGTACTCATCTCTCAGAAGTCCCTAGTACTGAAGAATTTTCTCTGTCTCCAATAAAATATATGGATTCTCTCACATCCAATACTTTCAGAGAAAGCTCTCTGTTGAGGGGCTTATTTTTTGCTGTTGCTGTTTGTTTGTTTAGTTTTCACAAATACCACTCTAAATTTCTTTTAATTTATTTTGTTTTCGTTAGTGTTACTTTTAATATACACAGCAGAACATACACCAATTCATTAATTCCTATATATACCATTCAGTGACAATGACATTCTTCAAGTTGTGCAACTATTCTTGCCCTTCTTTTCCAAGTTGTCCCTCCACCATAAACCTAAACTCACTGCTTCAAGTTTCTTATCATATCATTTGAGTTGTTGTTGTTGTCAGTTTGATCCCATATAGATAAATCTTAAATAAGCTCAAGGCAGACATTCTTTAGTAGTTAAGCTAAACTATTGTTTGATTTTGAAAAGACTCACACTTGACTGCTAACCAGAAGACTTGTGGTTCAAACCCACCAGCCACTCCTCAGAAGAAAGGTTGGGCAATCTATGTCCGTAGTGATATTGCCTCAGAGACCCAAGGAGGGGTCACTGTGAGTAGGATCCCCCTCTGCAGTGAGTTTGGTTTGTGTATTTTTGGGGAATGTTTGTGGAAGCCTCCAAGGCTCAATAAAGTCTGGATTCTGTGATGAAAATTTGAAATTCCGTTCTATATTTACCCTCTTTTGATCAGGATTCTTCTATAGAATCTTAATCAAAATGTTCAGTAATGGTAGCCAGGCACTATCCAATTCTTCTGGCCTCATGGCAAAAAGGAAAGTTGTTCATGGACTCAATTAGCCTCACATTCAATTTCTGCTTCATATATCTGACTTTCTTTCTTGCTGTTCCCGGTGACTAGAGACTAAATGTAGTGCCTTGAAAGCCCACTTGCAAGCTTTCAAGACCCCAGGCATCATGCACTGAACTAGGAGGTAAAACAGAAACACTCAACACATATTAGACCAATTAACTGGAATGTTCCATGAAACCATGATTGTTGTTGTTGTTATGTGCCGTGGAGTTGGCCCCAACTCATGGCAACCCCTCCTTGGGTTTCCAAGGCGGTGTCACTACAGAAGTAGATTGCCCAACCTTCCTTCCAAGGAGTGGCTGATGGAAACCATGATTATAAACCTCCAGATCAAGGTTTCAAATCCCATGAGGTGTTTGGGTGTTCATAAGCAGCCTCTGAATTTACTTTTACCGTTTCCTCCCTCCACCACACCTACTTTCAAACAGCTCTCTTAATTGACCCTCAATAATGCCACTCCTTGGACAGAAGGTTGGGCAATCTACTTCAGTAGTGATACTGCCTCGGCAACCCAAGGAGGGGTCGCTAAGAGTCGTGTCCGACTCCACGGCACTGAGTTTGTTTCTTTTGGTTAGCACTTCCCTATCCCTTTGCTTCTTTGTTCATAAAGTTTTACACACACTTCCACTATCCTGCTTCCACTCTACCACTTACCCAAATTCTATTGAATTTTTCAAACCCAATTCACTTCTTATTGTTTTAATGATATCTGGTCAGATTTTACTTTCCTGAATTTATATCAATGTTCCATAAAGTTAATATCTACATGAATTATTTGTGTTAAACTAATTAGACCTTTTTCTGTAAAATCTCATTCTTGCCTTAAAATATTATTCAGATATTCTGTCAGTGTTTTACCTTGTGTAGGAAGAATTGAATAAGAAAATTAAATTAGAAATTAAATAGAAAAATTACATATGAAATTATATTTAAATAAATTAAATCAATAGGTGTGGTGGAAGAAAGACTTTTTAAACTGCAGGACACTTTAGAAATTGTAAAAAGGACATGGCAGCAGCATCTGAATTCCTCTAACTGCACAAAGGGGGAAGAGGATCAATATTAACATCCCAAGGCTGATTCCTATGAGACAGAGGTCACAAATATATCTGACCTCCAACCTTTTCACCAGTTTTGACATAAACCATCCCTCCCATTGCACTCTCTATTTCTCTGCTGGGTTCAACAACCCATTACAATGGCCATGTAGAACTCACAGGCAATACTCACAATTTTGAGGTTTATTAAGGAAGTGACAGCTTACAATTCAGGAGCAGGAATGCTGAAGATACAGTTAGTTGATCAGGACAGCCTCCCCTCAGTCATGCCTTCAGGCATGCCTCTCTTTGTCCCTTGGACACTCAGTCTGATAGGCCTCTCTGCCCTGCTTATATAAGTGTTACAAAACACTTTTACCTCTGTCTCTGAGATACACCTCACTTCTCCAGCAAGCCCCAAAGCAATAATCTCTCTTGCTCTATGAGCTGGAAAGCCCATTACACTGTCTGTTGCCTAGTCTGCTGCTGTGTCTGCTGCCTTCATTTCTCTGCCATGGATTCTCATGTTCTTGGACCATTTCTGGTGTCACAGATCTCTGTCTCCTGGATCAAAGGGGTTCAGTGCAGGGATCATGGTTGCAATAAAGGTCATGCTCCACTCCTGGCTCATCATTCCTGATGGTAGAGAGATCTCCCTTTCACCTCTGGGATGGCTCATTTTAAGCCTAACACATGTCAAACTGACCAATTCCCACTTAGGGTCCCTACACCTTTCCATAATGCCACCACCATGTACCTTATTTACATTATTAAAAAGCTATCTAATCCCCTTGAGGGGCCACAAGCACTTCAAATGTGAATAGTCTCACCTAGTAATCTGGTGGGAGTCACAAAGACCATGGCTAGAAGGGCCATACCAAGCAGTTTATTGCACAGCAGAAATGTTTTTGTTGTTGTTGTTAGGTGCCGCCAAGTCAGCTCTGACTCGTAGTGACCCCATGTACAACAGAACAAAATGCGTGATCCTGTGACAGCCTCATGATCCTTGCTATACCTGAGCCCATCGTTGCAGTCACTGTGTCAATCCATCTCATTGAGTACCTTCCTCCTTTTCATTGACCCTTCACTGTGCTGTTGTGGTGGTTGTTACATGCTGTCGAGTTGTTTTTGTCATAGCGACCTTATACACAGCAGAACAAAACACTGCCCAGTCCTGAGCTGGTTCCATAATTCTTGTTATACTTGAGCCTATCGCTGCTGCTACCGTGTCAATCCATCTCGTTGAAGGCCTTCCCCTCTTTCATCAACCCTCCACCTTACCAAGCATGATATCCTTCCTTAGGGTATGGTCCCCTCTGACAACATGACCAAAGTATGTGAGATGAAGTCCATCCATTCTTGCCTCCAAGGAACATTCTGGCTGTACTTCCTCCAGAACAGACTTGTTAGTTTTTAAGCAATCCATGGTACTTTCAGCATTCTTCACCAACACCACAGCTCAGAAGCATCAATTCTTCTTCAGTCTTCCTTATTCATTGTCCAGCTCTCATATGCATATGAGGTGATTGAAAGTACCATGACTTGTGCCAGGTGCACCTTAGTCCTCAAGGAGACACCTATGCTCTTCACCACTTGAAAGAGGTGATATCATTAAGGTTGGTTCTACTTGGATGAGGCAGCTTTTTCCCAGTCCTATTTTGAGTGCCTTCCAGCCCTAGGAGCTCATCTTCCTGAACCTTGTTGGACAATGTTTCCAAGCTACTCATAAATTTGCCCAGTAATGTATCGTATAGTGTTTCTCTCCTGTTCATAAGGTTTTCCCTGATCAATTTTTGAGAAGTGGGTGGTCTCTACCTTCTTCTTAGTCTGTCTTAGTCTGTAAGCTGCGTTGAAACCTGTGCACAATGTGCAACTCTGCTGGCGTCTGAAATACCAGTGGCACAGCCTCAAGCCTCACAGCAATGTACAAGCCCCACAGCATGACAAACTGACAGACAAGTTTGTCTCCCTTAGCTGTTGGAAACCTCTGTGCCCTCCCATTACCTAATTCCTACCTGGAAACTTTCACATTATGGTCCCTGGCCACTCCCTCCCTTTCCTGGCTCTAGGGGGCTTGGAGCCTAGCCTTGCCTCCCACTGCTTTTTACCTGGATATCCTGCTGCTCCAAAGGTTGCTGGCCTCTCCTGCTCCCTCCCTTTCCTGGCTTTAGGGGGCTTGTGGTGTAGCCTTGCTTCTTTCCCCTTTTTACCTGGATATCCTGATGCTCTAGAGGTCCCCAGCCTCTCCTGCTCCCTCCCTTTCCTGGCTTTAGTGGGTTTGGGGCCTAGCCTTGCCTCTCACCCTTTTTACTGGATATCCTGCCACTCTGGAGTCCACTTTACCAAGCATAATATCCTTCTCTCCACTTCACCAAGCATAATATCCTTCTCCAGGGAATGGTTCCTTCTGACAACATGACCAAAATAGGTGAGACAAAGTCTGGCCATTCTTGCTTCCAAGGAGCATTCCAGCTACACTTCTTTCAAAACAGATTTGTTAGTCCTTTTAGCCATCCATGGTACTCTTAGCATTCTTCTCCAACACCACAACTCAAAAGCATCAACTCTTCTTCAGTTCTTCCTTATTCATTGTCTAGCTTTCACATGCATATGAGGCGATTGAAAATACCATGGCTTGAGATAGGTACCCCTTAGTCTTCAAGGAGATATCTTTGCTCTTCATCACTTGAAAGAGGTCTTTGGCAGCAGATTTTCCCAGTGCAATATGCTGTCATATGTCTTGACTGGTGCTTCCATTTGCATTGATTATAGAACCAAGTAATATGAAGTCCTTGACAACTTCAATCTTTTCTCCATCCATCATGAAGCTATTTATTGGACCAGTGAGGATTTTTGTTTTTTGAATACTGAGGTGTGATCAATACTGCAGATTGTAATCTTCAATCTTCAGCAGTTAAGTGTTTCAAGTCATCCTCACTTTCAGCAAGCAATGTTGTGTCATCTGTGTATCACAGGTTGTTAATGAGTCTTCCTCCAATCTTGCTGCCATGTTCTTCCTCATATAATCCAGCTTCTCAAATTATTTGCTCAGCATACAGATTCAATAAGTATGGTGAAAAGATACAATCCTGACACACTCCCTTCTTGATTTTGGACCATGCAGTATCACCTAATTCTGTTCGAATGACAGCCTCCTGATCTATGTACAGGTTCCTCATGAGTACAATCAAGTGTTCTGGAATTTTCATTCTTTTCAATGTTATCTGTAATTTGTTATTATCCACACAATCAAATGCTTTTGCATAGTCAATAAAAGATAAGTAAACGTATAAAACTATAATGTATTTATTTACTCAATCATTCATTAATTCACTTGATTGACAGTTATCAAGGATCTACAATGTTCTACACTTCTTCTTTAGGTGCTAGAGATTAAAAACTAAACAAAACAGAGCAAAATTAAAAAGACCTGGATACATCAGTCTTTACATTTTGTTGTGCAAAACAAACAATGCATAACTGAAAAATAAAAATGTATCATGTGGTAATATATTCAGTGCAAAACACTAAAGCTTGATAAGGCCTTAGAGAAGGATGCAAGGGAGTTACCATCTTAGGGTGGATGTAGAGAATAGGCCTCTTATGGCCAAGCGAATATCCTAGGCTTAGTTTAGTTTCCAGCCATTACCATTGAGTCTATTCTGACTCACAGACACCCTAAAGGGTGGATAAATCATCAAAACCCAATTTTTCATTCTATGAATCAGTAATAATATATTATTCATGCATGATAAAAGATAACATTTCTTATAATCAGAAAGGGTCACCATGAGTCGGAATCAACTCAATGGCAATTGTTTTTTTCTATTGTACTAAGGAGCTCTGGTGGCATAGTACTTAAAGCATTTGACTGCTAGCCAGAGTCTGGTGGTTCAAACCCACCAAGCCACTCCTCAGAAGGAAGACTGGGCAATCTATTTCTGTAGAAATACCACCTTGGAAACCCAAGAAGTTGGAATTGACTCGATGGCAATGAGGTTTTTTTTTTAAGGAGCTCTGGTGGTACAGTGGTTAAGGCATTTGGCAGCTAACCAGTAGAGTATAGGTTTGAACCCATCAGCTTCTCTGCAAAAGAAAGATGAGGGAGTTGGCTTACAAAAATATTTACAGGTTTTGTCTCTGCAAATTTCTCCAATCCTTATGTAAAAGGAATTTTCTCACATTCTATTAGTGTTTTGTTATGAATATTAAATTTATTTTTGAAAGAAAAGTAACTTTAATGGCTTATTGTTTCTAGTAGATTGTTTCTGTCTTTTGATTTGGTTGTGTGTGTGTGTCTATGGTTTGACTTTACTAGGTCATTTTCTTTTTCTCCTACAAAAATTTAATTAAGACCAATAGTGACTAAATCTAAATTTGAAGTATATCCTAAGACTTTGGCCCTGGGATACACTTTGGGCCAGGGATAAGACTCACTCCCAAGGACTGGCTCTCAGCCCAACAGTAGAAAGACTTACATGCAGAACACCCAACCCAGGAGGATGATGTACCCACCTACTCTATGGAGATACAACCCTTGGAGCAATTGGCCATGGGGCACCAGAGGGGCAGCATTCACATGGAGGGAAAACTGGACAGACAGAAGTGCATAACTAAGAAGGGCACAGGGAGGAGGGTTACAAGAATGGGAGGAGAGGAGAGACAGTTAGGGTTGGGAATGGTAATTAGGGAATGAAACCAAATATACATGAAATGTTCAATGTAAACCAAATTCTGGTCTGTAAATTTGCCCCCAAAGCACAATTAAAACAAAAACAAAACAAACAAACAAAAAAATCAATTGACAATACTTCTTTGCAGGTGATACAGGGTAAAAAGTCAAGAATGAAACATGATATTGAAATTATTTTTCTGATATTTTTATAATATCCTAAGGAAATAGCAGACAGAGTAGAGTTGGAAATGTAAAATTAAAAGTATTGTTCTTTCCACACTCATGAGCATAGTATGGTTTAAATTTTATGGAAAGCCACAGGCCAGTTCTCATAAAATCAAAGATAGTGTGCCATTTCTGCTGCTGACAGGAAGTGTCATTGCTAGGAAATAAAGCAGCAAGCTGCTGACTCCAAAGCTTCAGCACCTCAGAGACAGATGAAGAGAAGGGGCCCTTGTGTAAACAAAAGTGACCTGTGCCCTAGACGAATATGTGTGTGATTTCCTGGAGCCTGTTTGTGTCTTTTTTGGATGGTCAAGCTCTGAAAGAATTTTAGGGGAAAGTATTCTGCTCCCAAGACAATGTGGCAAGTTATTAGAGAAGAAGCAATAATAAGGAAAAATTAAGAAAATGGAGTTAAACCAAAAGTACAGTTTTGGGGTGATATTTTCCAAACTGATAAGCAGGAAATGAGTAACAATCAAAGTTCTTGTACAGTGCAAAATATTGAAACTCACTTGGAAAACATAAAACTGAATGTATAGGTAGATATAGCTCTGGTAGTGTAGTGCCTAAGGCATCAGACTACTAACCAGAAGGCTGGCAGTTCATACCCCCTAGCCACTCTTTGGAAGGAAAATTGAGAAATCTCTACTTCCGTAGTGATACTGCCTTGGAAACCCAAGGAGGGGTCGCTATGAGTGAGTGAGGTATACGATTAGGTGTATCTGTATGGTTTGTACACAATTATTTATATAACATATATAAAAGCATAGAATCTTGTAGGAGCTCTGGTAGCATAGTGCCTAAAGTACTTGACTGCTAGCCAGAAGGCTGGTGGTTCAAACCCACCAGCCACTCCCTGGAAAGAAAATTGAGCAATCTATTTCTGTAGTGAGAATGCCTCAGAAACCCAAAGAAGGATCACCATGAGTCAGGACCAACTCAACGGCACACAACATCAACAACAACAAGAATCTTGTAGCTTTAAAATTGGTATATTGAAAGGAAATATCTATATACACAAAGGCACATATACATACATTTCATATATATGCCTGTATAAATAATATTCATGTATACGCACACATACACATACATACATACACATGCATACACATATGTATGTATGTGTATGCAACACATATGTATGTATGTGTATGCAACACATATGTATGTATGTGTATGCAGACTATGTAAATATATATGAACTCATATAATTCCCATCATACACACATATATCTATGTTTATGTGACTATAAACTTTATATATAGCCACTCCTTGGAAGGAATGTTGGGCAATCTACTTCCAGAGTGATACTGCCTTGGCAACCCAAGGAGGGGTCACTATGAGTCAGGTCCGACTCAATGGCACATAACAACAACACAACATATATATATGTGTGTGTGTGTGTGTATATATATATATATATATATATATATATAATATAATATAATATAACTATTTGTTGTTGTTATTTGCCGTCTAGTCAGCCCCCTCCTTGGGTTTCTGAGGCAGTATCACTATGGAAGTAGGATTGCCCAACCTTCCTTCCAAGGAGTGGCTGGTGGGTTTGAACCGCCAGGCTTCTGGTTAGCAGTCAAGTGCCTTAGGCACTATGCTACCAGAGCTCCCATATATAACTATAAACTTTATAAAATAGTAGAAAATATGCAGGCTATAAAATTTCAGGAATGAGTACACATCCGCTTTATATTAGAGCACATATCTATGATCAATTTATATTTCATATATCTTACCTAGGGACTTGTACTTGAGAAAAAAGGGTTACAAAGTCCATTAGCTGATCTGGATTTATGACAATGAATCCCTTGATGTTCAGCTATGACAGGAATTACTCTCCTCTAATGAGTAATAAATGTGGATAAGTCATGTGTCCCATTGGATTCCTGGGCTAAAATCACATTTAGAAGATGGCTAATTGTCTAAAATTTATCCAAATTCAATACAAATTTTATTGCCACTAATTGGTTTTGCAGGTTGTGGAGCACTGAGCATATTTAAATGTATCTGTTACAGCACTCTTGTATCCATGTAATGCATGAGTAGAATGGTCACTACTATCCAAGTTAAGCTTTCAGCAATTTTGGTAATTTAACATTAACTCATTCTGACTTGAAATACAACTTTCTACTTTTAAAATAATGACAAATTGTATTTTTAAACTAATTGTTTTTGTCATGAGTGCTGTCTATTATTGTTTTGCAATTTTGACAAAATTTAATCATATTATCTACATTACAAGCAAACAGGAACATATTGTAGCATGTGTTAGTGCTAGCATAGATTTATCTTCATTGCCATTTTAACTCAGTGCCAGCATACTAAACAGCTGATTCCAAAACATTTAATACATTACTTGAACTTGCATATAGGTTTTGAAGAGCTAAGCAAGACAAACTTGTCTGTCAATTTGTTGTAGTACTGCAGCTTGTGTGCTACTGTGAGGCTTGAGGCTGTGCCACCGGTGTCTCAAGTGCCAGCAGGGTTGCACATGGTGCACACATTTCATTGCAGCTTACAGACTGAGACAGACTAGGAAGAAGGAAGAGGCCACCCACTTCTCAAAGACTTGGCCAAGGAAAACCTTATGAAGAGCCGAGAAACACTGTTTGATACATTACTGCACAACTTTGTGAATACCCTGGAAACATTATCCAAGACAGTGCAGGGTGATGAGCCACTTAGGATTTCAAAATATGACTAGGAAAGCTGGACCATCAGAGTAGAACCAACCTTACTGATATGGATAGAGTAAAGATTTATAGACCTCCATTTGCTGGCGTGGCATGACTCAAATTGAGGAGAAACAGCTGCAAACATTCATTAATATTAGGAACATGAAATGTATGAAATATGAATCTAGGAAAATTCAAAGTTGCCAAAAATGAAATGGAATGCATAAAGATTAATATCCTAGGCATTACTGACCTGAAATTGACTGGTTTTGGCCATTTTGAATCAGACAACCATATGATCTACTATACCGGGAATGACAATTTAAAGAGGAATGGCAAGCCATTCATCATCACAAAGGATTTTTTGAGATCTGTCCTGAAGTGCAGTGCTGTCAGTGATAGGATAATATCCATATGCCTACAAGGATGACCAGTTAAAATGACTCTTATTCAAATTTATGGACCAAACACCAAAGCAAAAGATGAGGCAATTTAAGATTTTTATCAACTTCTGCAGGCTGAAATTGACCAAACGTGCAATCAAGATGTATTAATTATCACTGGTGATTGGAATGCAAAACTTGGAAACAAAGACGAATCATTAATAGTTGGAAAATTTGGCATTGGTGACAGAAATAATGCTGGAGATCTCATGATAGAATTTTGCAAGACCAATCACTTATTCATTGCAAATACCATTTTTTAACAACACAAACGGTGGCTACATATGGGGACTTCACCAGATGGGGTTCACAGGAATCAGATTGACTATGTCTGTGGTAAAACGTGGTGGAAAAGCTTAGTATCTTCAGTCAAAACCTGGCCAGGAGCTGATGTGGAACAGACCATCAACTGCTCATATTCAAGTTCAACTTGAATTTGAGGACAACTAAAATAAGTCCATGAGAGCCAACATATGATCTTGAATATATCCCTTCTGAATTTAGAGACCATTTAAAGAATAGATTTGATGCATTGAACCCCAATGACTGAAAACCAGAATTGTGGGATGACATCAAAAACATCATCCATGAAGAAAGTAAGAGGTCATTAAAAAGATGAGAAAAGAAGAAAAGACTAAAACAGATGTCAGAAGACACTCTGAAACTTGGCCTTGAATAGAGAGTATCTAAAACAAATTAAAGAAATGACAAGATAAAAGAGCTGAACAGAAGATTTCAAAGAGCAGCCCGAGGAGACAATGCCAATTATTATGACAAAACGTGTCATAATTCTAACCTGGAGTTAGAAAACCAAAAGGGAAGAACATGCTCAGCATTTCTCAAGCTGAAAGAGCTGAGGAAAAAAATTAAGCCTTGAGTTGCAATATTGAAAGATTCTATGGGCAAAATATTGAGTGATTCAGGAAGCATCAAAAGAAGATGGAGGAATACACAGAGCCATGGTACCAAAAAGAACTGGTCAATGTTCATCCGTTTTAGGAGGTGACATATGATCAAGAACTAATGGTATTGAAGGAAGAAATCAAAGCTGCACTGAAGGAATTGGTGAAGAACAAGGCTCCAGGAATTGACGGAATACCCATTGAGATATTTCAACCAACAAATGCCCCACTGGAAACACTCACTTAGTTATGCTGAGAGATTTGGAAGACAGCTAGCTACCTGGTCAACTGACTGGACAAGATTATATTTGTACCCATTCCAAAAAAGGGGATCCCACAGAATGCAGAAATTATCAAACAATACCATTAGTATCACATGCAAGTAAAATCTTACTGAAGATAACTCAAAAATGGTTGCAGCAGTAGTTGCAAATGGTTGCAGCAGTTGACAGAGAACTTGCAGAGGTGCAGGCTGGATTCAGAAGAGGACATGGGACAAGGGATATTATTGCTGATGTCACATGGATCTTGGCTCAACAAAAAGAATGCCAGAAAGATGTTTACTTATGTTTTCTTAACTATGTCAAAGCATTTGATTGTGGGGATCATAAATTGTGGATAACATTGAGAAGAATAGGGATTCCAGAACACTTCATTGTACTCATGAAGAACCTGTACACAGACCAGGAGGCTGTCATTTGAATAGAACAAGGGGAAACTGCATGGTTTAAAAACAAGAAGGGAGTGCATCAGGGTTGTATCCTTTCCCCATACTTATTCAATCTGTATGCTGAGCAAATAATCTGAGAAGCTGTACTATATGAAGAACATGGCATCAGGATTGGAGGAAGGCTCATTAACAACCTGCGATAGCTGATGATACAACTTTGCTTGCTGAAAGTGAGGATGACTTGAAGTTCTTACTGATGAAGATTGAAGAATACAGTCTGCAGTATGGATTACATCTTAATATAAAGAAAAAAATTATCATAACTCGACCTACAAGCAGTATCATGATAAATAGAGAAAAGATTGAGGTTGTGAAAGGCACATTGCTTGGTTCTACAATTGACATCAATGGAAGCAGCAGTCAAGACATCAGATGATGTATAACACTGGGTAGGTGGGCTATAAGGGACCTCTTTCTAGTGCTGAGGAGCAGAGATGTCTCCTTGAAGTCATGGTATTTTCAATCACCTCATGTGCATGTGACAGATGGACAATGAATAAGGAAGACCGAAGAAGAGTTGATGCTTTTGAGTTGTGGTGCTGGTGAAGAATGCTGAAAGTACTGTAGACTGCTGAAAGAACTAACAAATCTGTCCTGGAGGAAATACAGCCGGTACGCTCCTTGGAAGTGAAAATGTCCAGACTTCATCTCACTTCCTTTGGTCATATTGTCAGAAGGGACCATTTCCAGGAGAAGGATGTCATGCTTGGTAAGGTGGAAGGTCAACAAG
Source organism: Orycteropus afer afer (assembly GCF_000298275.1). NCBI lineage: Eukaryota > Metazoa > Chordata > Mammalia > Tubulidentata > Orycteropodidae > Orycteropus > Orycteropus afer. Next base: position 4,286,639 of record NW_006921864.1, on the reverse strand, counting down.
GGAGGGGAAGCCCCTCAAGGAGATGGATTGACACAGTGGTTGCAGCTATGGGGTCAAGCGGGGATTGCAGAGCTGGCATGGAATCAGGCAGTGTTTCGTTCTGCTGTTCAGAGGGTCACTATGAGTAGGAGGCAACTCGATGGCACTTAACAACAGTAATAGGCTGATTGATTTAAAGTAAATAAATTTTAAAATCATAGCAAATATGTAAATTTTCACCAAAATAAAAGACAGAGATAATATGGTTAAATGTGTAAGAAAGCACATGCTTTAAAAATATTTCTATAGAAATTTTAAAGGCTTTTTTTTTTCTTATTAAAAACTCAAAAAATTAAAATAATAAAACCAATATTTGAAGTTTTTATGGCTAGCATGTTTCTACATCAAAATATTCTTCAAAGTGAAAAAGCTCAAGGTAAAAACAGATTGAAAAGAGGAATAAGGAAAAGAATGAAACAAAACTAGTAAAGATATATTTTCTTAACTCAAAGATCCAATGAGATAGCAATACTAAGTCAAATGGCAGTTTGATCACACCATTGTACTCCAAACATATGCAAATAATGGAAAGCATATAAAAATAATACATGACTACATAGCCTGGTTTGGATGCTGAAAAGGAGAATCTCTATTGACTGGAAACAGAGAAGAAACTCATAGTGGAAGCAAGAATGGAAGCCACACTGCCCGTGGAAAACCAGATCTTGAAAAAAGTCATCTTCCTCATGGTATCAAAGCCCACTTGAGAATGGAACTAAGCATAGATTTTTTGTGCTGGCAGACCAGAACTGCAGACCACTAAGTGAAGTTTACGTACTTGCTCTCGCTCTGTTTGATCATATGTAAAGCCCAGAATATCATCCTCTGAGGCTGGGAAGAAGTAGCATCACAAACAACCCCCCCCCCCAACACACACACCTGCAAAAAATAAAAAAATCCAGGCCAGACTCTTCCCAATGAGTCTGAGCTTCATGTTTGATACAACTGGGCTGCAGCTCACTCAAAACCATGTAGAGAGCATAGCTCTCTAAGGAAAAACTCCTTGGGAAGACGAAAAGAAGAAAAGCAAATGCAAACCATGTGAGGAATCCAGTAACATGAAAGAAAGAAAGTGGACTCAACAATGGAAAGAATTCATCCCCAAGAAAATATTGATAGTGAAATAATTGAAAACATACTTTTGTTAAAGTGCTATTAAAATTGTTAGATAGCATTTTAACATGTTGTTGTTGTTGTTCGGTAAGGTCAAGTTGGCTCTGACTCATAGCAACCCTATGTACAACAGAACAAAATACTGCCTGGTCCTGTGCCAGCCTCACAATCCTTGCTATACCTGAGCCCATTGTGGCAGCCACTGTGTCAATGCATCTTGTTGAGGGCCTTCCCTTTTTCCACTGACCCTCCACTTTACCAAACATGATATCATTCTCCAGGGAATGGTCCCTTTGGACAACATGACCAAAGCAGGTGAGGTAAAGTCTGGCCCTTCTCCTTTCCAAGGAGAATTCTAGCTGCACTTCTTCCAGGACAGATTTGTTTGTTCTTCTGGCAGTCCATGGTACTTTCAGCATTCTTCACCAACACCACAACTCAAAAGCATCAACTCTTCTTTGGTCTTCCTTATTCATTGTCCAGCTTTCACATGCAGATGAGGACATTGAAAACCTCATGGTTTGGTTAGGCACATCTTAGTTTTCAAAGAGATATGTTTCCTCTTCAGCACTTTAGAGATCTTTTGCAGCAGATTTGCCCAGTGCAATATGTTGATCTCTTGACTTCTGCTTCCATTGGTGTTGATTGTGGAACCACATGATATGGAATCTTTGACAACTTCAATCTTTTCTCCATTTATCATAATGCAGTTTATTGGCCCAGTTGTAAGGAGCTTTGTTTTCTTTATATTGAGATATAATCCATCCTGAAGACAGTATCATCAATAAGTGCTTCAAGTCATCTTCAATTTCAGCAATTAAGGTTGTGTCATCTGCATATTGCAGGTTATTAATGAGCCTTCCTCCAATCCTGGTGTCACATTCTTCTTCATATAGTCCAACTTCTCAGATTATTTGCTCAGCATACAAATTGAATAAAATGGTGAAAGGATACAACCCTGACACACTCCTTTTCTAATTTTAAAACATGCCATATCCCCTTGTTCTCGAATGACAGCCTCCTGGTCTACGTACAGGTTCCACATAAGAACACTTAAGTGTTCTGCAATTCCCATTCTTCTCAATGTTGCCCATAATTTGTTATGATCCACCCAGTCAAATGCCTTTGCATAGTCAATAAAACACAAGTAAACAACTTTCTGGTATTCTTTGCTTTGAGCCATGATCTATCTGACATCAGCAATGATATCCCTTTCTGCTTTCAACCAGGATCCATCTGACAACAATAATCATATCCCTCATTCTACATTTTTTTTTTTTTTTTGTATCTGGCTTGATTTCTGGCGGTTCCCTGCTGATGTATTGCTCCTCCATTTTGATGCACCCATATGAGACTTCTGTTTGAAAATGAGCACAGGTAGTGCACAGAATTTGGTTTTTGCGAACAATGTGACATTGGAGAAATCAGGCTTTAAAGGGTAGTAGTAGCAGAGGATCTGGCATGTAGTGCCAGTGTTTGTAGTGGGCGCTGTGACACAGTCTGCACTCAGTAATGGCAGCAGTGGAGTGTCCACGAAAGCAGTGCTGCATAATCTTTCTAAGCTGAACCTTCCAGACCTCTCGGAGAGCCGGGGCCTTGCCCAACTTATTTCAAAATAACTTACTTTCTACTTAGGTTGTCTGGAGAAGGTTATGTTTTCTTGCATCTTGTGTCATATATTTTCAAGTGTATGAAAATGTTCAGACTTTTTCAAATATGCAAAGACATGGGTAATTACTGCTCATTGATCCTTGCTGAAAGAATGCCTTCGGAATAGATTTCTGCACAAAGAAAAATGAAATTAGGAGGAGGTAATGTGAGGCAACAGTAACAATGAGAAGGAAAATAGTAAAATAAGGTGATAAATCTAAATGAGTATAAACTGAAATAAATTAAGATAATAAATATATATATAGATTCATATTAGATATTATGGGAAAATGACATGTATAGATTCAAAGAAAAGATAAGTTACACTAAGTTCCTATCATTTTAGGAAGCATATGGAGATATTGATCATATATAATTTGTTAAAAATATAAATTCAACATAGATGTTCAATTTGGGGGCAAATATTAAAGGAACATTAGTACAGTGTATTATTTTTCAAATAATAGGCTTTTGTGTGTGTGTGTGTGCTTTAGGTACAAATTTACAGAGCAGAATTTGGTTTTCATTCAACATTTCGTGTACATTTGGTTTCACACCCCAATTACCATCCCCAATCCTAGCTCACTATCCTCCTCTCCCTTCCCAGTAACCACCCCTTCCCCCACCCCCGTGCCCTTCATAGCTATGCACTCCTGTGTGTCCTGCTTTTCCTCCATGTGAATGTTGCCTCTCTGGTGCCCCACAGCCGATTGCTCCAAGGGATGTATCTCTCTCTATAGAGTAAGTGGGTACATCGCCCTAAATTGAATCTTCTGCATGCAAGTTCTATTTACTATTGGGCTGAGAGCCAGCCCTTGGGAGGGAGTTTTATCGCAGGCCTGAAGTTTATCCCAGGGCAATAGTCTTGGGAGTCCCATCAGATTCATCCAACCAGTAATTCTGGTCATTATTGTGTTTTTGGATTTTGTTCCACAATTTTCCTCCCACACTATCCAGGATCTCCAGTTTTGATCCCTTCCCAAGTGGTTGGCATTGGTAGCCAGGCACCGTCTTGTTCTTCTGGTCTTGCAGTCCATCATGTCCCAGGGCTGATTGTTTCCTAATGCCCCCCTTTTTTTTTCACTCTTCTTCACTTCTCAACAATAGGAGACCATTAGCTGCATCTTAGATGGCTGCTGGAAAGCTTTTAAGAACACAGTCACTACTCATCAAAGTAAGGTTTTGGAATAAGATTTTTTGTATTTTGTTGTGCCTATTGAATCTGGTGTCCCCCAATACTATGGTCCTGAGTTGGCAGATCCACTGGCTCGCACTCCCACAATCTCTGGCTGTCTATGAGGGATTACTCTATGTCTGTCTTCTGTTGCTTCTGTAATGTTTGTAGCATAGTATTCCACTGTGTGAATGTACCATAGTTTGGTTATCTGTTCATCTGTTAATGGGCATTTAGGTTGTTCCCATATATTTGCTATAGTGAATTGTGCTGTGATGAACATGAGTGTGCATATATCTGTTCGTGTCTCACCTCTTTAGAATATATTCCTAGTAATGGAATTGCTGGGTTCAAATGGTATTTCTATTTTCAGTTTTTTAAGAAATGCCATACCTTTTGCCACAATGATTGTACCACTTTACAATTACACCAGCATTTGCTACTTTCCGTCCTATTGAACTTTGCTATTATTGCTGGGGTGAGATGATATCTCATCGTTGCTTTGATTTGCCTTTCTTTAATGGCTGATGATCACAAGTAGTTCCTCATGTGTTTGTTGGCTGCCAGCATATTGTCTTTAATGAAGTGTCTGTTCATGTCCCTTGCCCATTTTTGAATTGGATTATCATTTTGATGTTGAGGTGTTGAAGTTTTTTAAAGATTTTGGAGATAAGTCCTTTGCCAGATATGTCATAGGCAAATGTTTTCTCCCAATATGTAGGTTCTCTTTTGACCCTTTTAACAAAGTCTTCCAATGTGCCTAAGAATTATACTACTTACAGTAGTGCTTTATAGTTTTCTTTGTATAGAAAAAAAAATTTTAAAAGGTCCCAGTCATTTAGCTTATCTTCCACCTCCTGTGCATTCTGGGTTATGGTTGATAGTCTATTCATGGCATAAATTAGGGCACCTAGACTTGCCCCTATTTTATCTTTGATTAATTTTATAGTTTTGGGTTTTACATTTAAGTCTTTGATCCAACTTGAGTTTGTTTCTGTGTATGGGTGAGGTATGGGTCTTGTTTCATTTTTCTGCAAATGGTTATCCAATTTTACCAGTACCAAATGTTAAAGAGGTTGTATCTTCCCCATTTGATGGGTTTTGGTCCTTTGTCAAAGATCAGTTGTCCATAGATGGATGGGTCTATTTGTGGGGTTTTGATTCTGTTTCATTGGTCTGTCTGTCTATCACGGTAACAATGCCATGCTGTTTGACTACTACTGTGTCTATGTAGTAATTTATGAGATCTGGGAGTGTGAAGTCCCCATTGTTGCTCTTCTTTTTCAGTACAGCTCTGCTTATCAGAGGTCTCTTTCCTGTCCATAGGTAGTTAGTAATTGGATTTTCCATGTCCTTAAAAAATTTTGTTGATAGCTAGATTGGGATTGCATTAAATGTGTAGATTGCTTTGGGTTGTTGTTGTTGTTGTTAAGTGCCGTTGAGTTGTTTCCGACTCATAGAGACCCCATGCACAGCAGAACGAAACACTGCCCGATTCCTCGCCAGCCCCACAATCCCTGCTATACTTGAGCCCATCATTGCAGCCACCATATCAATCCATATCATTGAAGGCCTCCCCCTCTTTTGTTGACCCTCCACTCTACCAAGCATGACATCCTTCTCCAGGGAATGGTCCCTTCTTACAACATGACCAAAATAGGTGAGATGAAGTCTGGCCATTCTTGCTTCCAAGGAG
>NW_006921864.1:4274034-4278082 GCF_000298275.1 Orycteropus afer afer | reverse complement strand
GTCTACATGTCACCACAGTAGGACAAACCAACAGACAAGTTTGTCTTGCTGTTGGAGACCTCTCATATCACCCCCAACTGGGTCCCTGTGTCTGACTGTACCTCTGTGTGGCTTTCTGGCTTTTAATTCCCTTTCTACTGCTCTTCTGGCCTGCTGCTTTGTGCATCCCTGAGTTGTCCCTGGGGCTGACTGCTCCTCTGTCCAAGATCCGGGCTTTTATCCCCTTTCTCCTGCTCTTCTGGTCTGCTACTCTGGGCGGGCCTGAGTTTCCTCTCCTCACCTAATCCCTTTGGCTGACTGCTCTTCTCTCTGGCTTCCTGGCTTTAAATCCCCTTTCTCCTGATCTTCCCACCTGCTACTTTGGGTGTCCCTGAGTTGTCTCTCCTCACCTGTAACCCTGGGGCTGTATTTGCTTTGGGTAGTATTGATATTTTCACAATATTCAGTCTCCCTATCCATGAACAAGGCAGGTTCTTCCATTTATGTCAATCCATTGTAGTTTCTTGCAGTAGTGCTTTATAGTTTTCTTTGTATAGGTGTTTTGTGTCTATCATAAGATTTATTCCTAGATATTTTATCTATTTAGTAGCTATTGTAAATGGTATTGTTTCCCTTATTTCTTTTTCAGATGGCTCTTTGTTGGTGTTGAGGAACCCAACTGATTGTTGTGTGTTGACCTAATATCCTGCCATTTTGCTGAACCTCTCTATTAGTTCCAGTTTTTTTTTTTTTTTTTTTTCTGAGTCTCTTTGGTTTTCTATGTATAATATCATCATCCACAAAAAGAGATAGCTTCACTTCCTCTTTGCTAATTTGGATGCCTTTATTTCTCTTTCTTGCCTTATCACCCTGGCTAGGACTTCCAATACAATGTTAAATAAGAGTGGTGATAGAGGGCATCCTTGTCTGCCTCCTGTTCATGAGGGGAATGCTTTCAGTCTTTCTCCATTAATAATAATGTTGGCCATTGGCTTTGCACATATGCCCTTTATTATGTTAAGAAATTTCCTTTCTATCCCTATTTTGCTAAAAGTTCTGAACAGGAATGGATGTTGGATTTTATCAAATGCCTTTTCTGCATCTATTGATATGATCATATGGTTCTTTTCTTTTGTTTTGTATATGTGATGGATTACATTGATTGTTTTTCTGATGTTGAACCATCCTTGCATACCAGGTATGACTCCCACTTGGACAGGATGTATTACTTTTTTAATATGTTGTTGGATTCTGTTGGCTAGGATTTTGTTGAAGATTTTTGCATCCATGTTCATGAGGGATATTGGTCTGTAGTTTTCTGTTTTAGTGGTGTTTTTCCCTGATTTTGGTATCAGTGATAAACTTGCTTCATAAAATGAATTTGGGAGTATTCCATCTTGTTCTATGTCCCTGAATGTTTGGTAAAATTCTCCAGTGATGCTATCAGGGCCAGGACTTTTTCTATTGGGAAGCATTTTTATGATCTTTCAATTTCTTCCTTTGGTAAGGGTCTGTTCAAGTATTCTGTCTCTGAGTAGTATAGTTTAAGTAGGTCTTGTGTTTATAGAACCTTGTCCATCTCTTCTAGGTTCTCAAATCTCTTAGAATACAGTTCTTCATAATATTCTGTCAGTATCCTTTTTATTTCAGTTGGTTCTGTTATGATGTCACCCTTTTCATTTATTATGCTTGTTATTTGCATCTTCTCTTTCTTTTGTTAGATTTCCCAGTGATTTGTCAATTTTGTCAATCTTTTCCGAGAACCAGCTTCTTGTTTTGTTGATTTTCTCTATTTTTTTATTTTTTTCTGTTTTATTTTTGCTCTGATCTTTATTATTTCCTTACTTCTGGATACTGTAGGATTTTTTTATTGTTCTTTTTCTAATTGTTGGATTTGTTGAGTTAGAGTGTTGATATTGTTTCTTTCCTCATTTTTGATGTGTGCATTTATTGCTAAAAAATTGACCTCAGAGTACTGCTTTCACTGTGTCTCATAGGTTTTGGTAAGATGTATTTTCTTTCTCATTTGTTTCTAGGATTTTTTTTTTTTTTTTTTTTTTTTTTTTTTTTATTTCACTTGTTATTTCTTCTATTACCCAGTAGTTTTTGAACAATGAATTATTCAACTTCCACGTTTGATGTTTTTTCCTTGATCTTCTTATTATTAATTTATAATTTTATAGAACTGTGGCCTGAGAAGATGCTTTGTAGTGTTTCAATGTTTTTTAATTTATTGAGGCTTGATTTTTGTTCTGATATATGGTCTATTCTGGAGAATGATCCATGTGCACTGGAGAAGAATGTGAATTGTTCTTTTGTTGAATGTAATGCTCTATATATGTCTATGAGGTTGAGTTGGTTAATTGTGTTGTTCAGTTCTTCTGTATCTTTGCTGAATTTTTTTTCTAGTTGATCTGTATTTCCTTGAATGTCGTGTGTTAAAGTCTCCTACTACTATTGTAGAGTTGTCTATTTTCCCTTTCAAATACAAATAATATTTGCTTTATGTATTTTGGAGCACTTTAATTGGGTGCATAGATATTTTATTATTGTTGTTGTTGTTGAGTCGGACCCAACTCATAGCAACCCCTCCTTGGGTTTCTGAGGCAGTATCACTATAGAAGTAGATTGCCCCATCTTCCTTCCAAGGAGTGGCTGGTGGGTTTGACCCACCAGCCTTCTGGTTAGCAGTCCAGTGCATTAGCCACAATGCTACCAGAGCCTTAGGCACTTTTTAGTCAATTGACCCTTTCAGCATCATATAGTGTGACCTTCTTTGTCTCTTATGCTGTTTTTCACCTTAAAGTCTATTTTATCAGAAATTAATATTGCCAATCCTCCTCTTTTTGTTTACCATTGGCTTGGTATATTTTTTTCCACCCCTCAACTGTTTTTATCTTTGTGTCTAAGGTGGGTCTCTTGTAGGCAGTATATCGATGGGTCATTTTTTCTTATTCAGTCTGCCACTCTCTTTCTCTTGACTGGTGCATGTAGTCATTCACATTAAGCATAATTAGTGACAGGTATGATTTGATTGCTGCCATTCTCTAGATGTTTTTTTTTTTTTTTTAAATGTTAGAGTTCCTTTGGTCCATATACTTACTTTTCTGTGATGAGTTAGTTTTGTTGTTAAGTGTCCTCTCTTTTCTTCTTTATTGTTGGTTTTGTGCTTACTAAACCCATATGTTACTTTTTTTTTTCTGTTTTATTTTTGCTCTGATCTTTATTATTTCCTTACTTCTGGATACTGTAGGATTTTTTTTATTGTTCTTTTTCTAATTGTTGGATTTGCTGAGTTAGAGTGTTGATATTGTTTCTTTACTCATTTTGATGTGTGCATTTATTGCTAAGAAATTGACCTTAGAGTACTGCTTTCACTTTTCACCATATGTCAGCCTCAGGGTTACAGGTGAGGAGAGACAACACAGGGATGCCCAGAGTACCAGGCCGGAAGACCAGGAGAAAGGGGACAAAACCCAGTAAGCCAAAGAGAAGAGCAATCAGCCGAAGGGATTAGGTGAGGAGGGGAAACTCAGGGACACCCAAAAAAGCAGGTCAGAAGAGTAGGAGAAAGGGGATTGAAAGCCAAGAAGCTAGACAGAGGTACAGTCAGCTACAGGGACCCAGGTGGGGGTGATACGAGAGGTCTCCAACAGCAGGACAAACTTGTCTGTCAGTTTGTCTTACTGTGGTGACATGTAGATGTGAGTTTTGAGGCTGAAACTCTGGTGTTTAAAACCCAGCGAGATGCACCTGGTGCATAGGTAACAGCCCAGCTTATAGACTGAGATAGACTAGGAAGAAGGAAGAGGCTATCCACTTCTGAAAGAATTGGCCAGGGAAAACCTTACGAATGGCAAAGAAACACTGTTTGGTACATTACCGCGCAACTTTAGGAATAGTCCATTTAGGCTAAAAGGCTCTCAAAATAAGACTGGGAAAGAGCTACAACATCTGAGTAAACCGAGCCTTACTCATGGAAAAGAGAAAGCTTTTGAGACCTTCATTTGCTGATGTGGCACCACTCAAATTGAAGAGAAACAGCCACAGACATCTATTAATCATCGGA
>NW_006921864.1:4250968-4260471 GCF_000298275.1 Orycteropus afer afer | reverse complement strand
TTCTGTGTCTGTGTTAATTGGTTTCCCTTTTCTTTGTTGAAGAGGGTCTGTGCAATCCTTCTGCCTAGTCCGCCATCTTGCCCCGCCTCCTGATTGTGTATTAATCTTGTCATACTGTTCTTGAATGGTTTTCCTGAATTCTTCCATGATACTATCTGTGTTCTCCTTGGTTCTGTTTAAGGTTTCCTTAAGTTCTTATAGAGTTCTATAAACATATCTTTTAAATTCCTTCTTGCATAATTCTATTGCCTCCTCTTCCTCCATGATTAATGAGATTTTGTTTAGGATTTTATTTCTATTGTATTATCCTGTTTTTCTTTTGTTTTTTTGATTTGATGTTGTTGTTTCCTAGACTTTTTGAAGTTTTTGTCTTTAACTGTTAGTTATGTATTGATTTGTTTTGCTTTGATTTTATGTTTTAACATTTTTGCAAAGGTGGAGCTGGTGTATTATTTTTTTTGGTTATTAATTCTGGTGTGATGGGTTGCTCTGAAGTTCCGTTTGTATTGATGGAATCACTATATGAAATGAGGATGAAGGTCACTGTTCATCGTGAAGGGGATTTAGAGTTGGAGCAGGTAGGTGTTGTGGTTGCTTAATGTGGTTCTTCTATTGGGTGTTGCAGGGGAAAAGTGGGGAAAGAAGACAATAAAATAAAAAGCTCCAAGGCACTAGTAGTGCATTTCCATGTTTTGTTTTGGCTGCTAATGGTGAAATTATGTCATTCACAGGCCTGAAATTCAAAATCAGGAAAGACCACCGTGGTTAGGGAGCTGCTACTTTCTGGCTGATTCAGAGAGCTGCAAAAAAACCCATCTTCTGGACCCCTCTGTGCCAAAAACCTCTTCTGGAAGAGCTGGACCTCAGCCCTACTCCATGAGCCTGTCCCAGGGCCCACCCACCTGTGACACACCTCTCTCTCTCTTCTCCCAAGTCAATGGCTGCCTGAGTCAGAGGAGTCTCTGTTCTACTTCTCAGAAATGCCCCCCAACCACTTAGCACAGATCCAAGGTTACCAATAGAAGCTGCTGCTGTGGCCAGACCTCTGGAGAGGCCACTGGCCTCCTGGTCTTCCTGCTTCACTCCACAGGGAATTTTTCCATTGCTCCATCCCATCAGCTGGCACACCACAGGGCAGGTTCATTTATTTAAATTCTTCTTGGCTGTTTACCCTGGCTCTCTGTTTTTTTTTTTTTTTTTGTTTTGTTTTTGTTTTTGTTTTTGTTTTTACATTCTCCTTCTCCACTAATTCTGGATTTGTTCAACTTAATGAGCTGTTGGCAGCCCCAGAATCCCTGCTTCAAACTGCTGCACCTAGTAGAGGTAGCAAATGTATGAGCTACAGTAAGATGCCATCTTCCTACTTCAAATAATAGGCTTTTGATATTTTTAATATTTTTTATGTTTTAGTTATTTTGTTCTGTTTTTATCTCTTGCCTTACTATTATCATTTCCTTCCTTCCTGTTTATTTGGGTTTCCTCCATTGCTTATTGAATCTTTATGTTATTTCTCTTTATTGTTTAAATATTACAAACATAACGTACACAAATTATAATTGTAGACTTAAAAGAACTACCACAAAGGGAACATTCTTGTACTGATAGCACCCAGAATAAGAATTCTTCTAGAATGCCCAAAGTCCCCACTCATTTTCTCTTCTAGTCACTGTTCCTTTCAAGATTAATCATTACTCTGAATTTTAATGCCATATAACCACTACTTTGAATTTAATGTTGTAGGTTGGATTTCCTTGCTTTATATTTTACATAAATTTAATCCTGCTGTCTGTACTTCTTTCACTCAATATTATGTTTGTTAGAGCCATTCATGTCATTTCATGTGGTTGTAGTTCATTCATTACAAATACTCTATAATATTCCACTATGTGAATAAATGTAATATAAATGTCTTTTCATTGTTAATTAGCAGATGATGCTAGTTTTAACCAATGTGAATAATAATGCCATGAATCACTGAGTTATAAGGTATGTACATGTTCAGGTATTACCAACTAGTTTTCTACAATGGTTGTACCAATGTATACTTCCACTGGCACTGTTTAGAAGTTTCAGAGACTTCATATCATCATCAACACTTGGCATTGTCTATCTTTTAATTTTAGCAGTTTGGGGAGTGATGTAATGTTTTTTTTTTTTTTTTTTAATGTTTTAAATTTCATTTCTCCAATGGCACAATTTTAATGTTTTTTGATCATTGGGATACATGCTTATGGACATTTTGCACAGCACTTGTACCATTTTCCACTATCTGCTTTTTCTTATATATTGGTAGTCATTCTATTTATATTCTGGATATGAGTACTTTGTCCAATAAATACATTGGAAACATATTTTTGCATGAAGTGGCTTGCCTTTTTACTCTGTAATAGTGTGTTTTGATGAAATAAGACTTTTGAATTCTTTTATAATCCAGTTTGACATTTTTATTTATTGTTATTTTTTCAATGTCCTGTTTAAGAAATATTTACCTACTCCAAAAAGTAGGTAAATATTCTTGGTATTTTGGTATAAAAAGTGTTCTTTGGTACTCTTTTTCTTCTAAAAGCCATATTGTTTTGCCATCTACTTTTAGATCATCTGGTATTCATTTCACTGTATGGTATGAGTTAGAGATGTACATTTTTTTTCTCATATATCTATCCATTTGACATAGCATCATATATTGAAAAGATTATCTTTTCCTGTACTGTACTGTAGTGTCACTATTATCATAAATCAAGAAATACATACAGATATTTCCTTAATTCTCTGTTCTGCTCCATTGATCTAATTGTCAATCCTTAATGCAGTCAAATAGAGAGTTAAGAGAGAATCAAGATAATGTCTTAGTTGCAACACCTTTTTGTATTGATGTCTGGTAATGTACAGTCTGTAGTTTTGTGCTATTTTAAGACTACTTTGCTCATATGTAGCCCTTTGCATTCCAATATAAATTATTTTCTGTCACGAATCAATTTATTTTCTGCAGATACACACAGAAAAAAAGACAGAGATAGAAAATGATGATTTGGAATGGAATTACATTGAATCTATCAGTTTAGTGGAGGATTGTTGACAGCTTTAAAATATTTGGCCATTCATCTATAAACTTCATAAATCAATGTATTTAAATTTTAAAAAATAAGTTGCAACAAAATTTTTTTGCTTTTATCATATACAATTCTTGTACATCTTCCATTAGATTTTTCTCATATGTATTTGATGTTTTTTGATATTATTGTAAATTGTGTCCTTTTAGTAATTGTTTCCATTTTTAGTACAATTTGGCCCATAACAAGTTATCTCTACTTTTGTTTCTCTGGAAACTTTTTATTTCACTTTTGGAAACATACTTTTTGGTTTAATATAGAATTCTAAGTTATTATTATTTTTTTTAACACTAAGTTGCTACTCTGTAACTTGTATTCTTTCTGTTGAAAGGTCACCTATGAATCTTATTGGAAGGTATTTTTATCATCTTCTGGATTTCTTAAAAAGATGTTATCTGTATCTTTATTATTTAGTGGTGCTTAAATACTAATATATATTGGTGTCATTTTCTTTTCATTATTTTTTTTATTTACAAACTTTCTCCAATATATGGATTTAAGTATGTGAAAAACTTTTATTTCTATTCTATTTCTTCTCTTTCTTTTCTCTTCATATATGTATATTATATATATATATATATGTCTGACACATTATTGGGCAACTTTAACAATAGCCTTGAAACACTGTCCAATACAGTGCAGGAAGACCAGCCCCTTAGGATGGAAGGCACTCAAAATAGGACTGGGAAAGAGCTGCCTCATCAGAGTAGAACCAACCTTAATGATATGGATAAAGTAAAGCTTTCAGTACCTCCATTTTCTGACATGGCACGACTCAATTTGAGAAGAAAGAGCTACAAACATCCATTAATAATCAGCATATGGAATGTACAAAGTATGAATCTAGGAAAATTGGAAGTTGTCAAAAATGAAATTAAATGCATAAAGATTGATATCCTAGGCATTAGTGAGCTGAAATGGACCAGTTTGGGTCATTTTGAATCAGATGACCATATGATCTACTATGCTGGGAATGATAATTTGAAGAAGATTAGAGTGGCATTCATCATCACAAAAGATGTTTCAAGATCTGTCCTGAGGTACAATGCTGTCAGTGATAGGATAATATCCACACACCTATGAGGAAGACCACTTAATACTACAATTATTCAAATTTATGCATCAACCACCAAAGCCAAAGACAAAGAAATTGAAGTTTTTATCAACTTCTACAGTCTAAAATTGACCAAACATGCAATCAAAATGTGTTAATTATTACTGGTGACTGGAACACAAAAGTTGTAAACAAAGAAGAATTACTGGTAGTTGGAAAATGTGGCATTGGTGATAGAAATAATGCTAAAGACCACATGATAGAATTTTGCAAGCCCAACAACATATTCATTGAAAATACCTTTTTTCACCAACACAAAGGTGGCTATACACAGGGACATCACCAGATGGAGTACACAGGATTGATTACATCTGTGGCAAGAGGTGATAGAAAAGCTCAATACCTTCAGCCAAAACAAGGCCAGGAGCTGATTGTGGAACAGACCATCAGCTGCTCATATGCAAATTCAACTTGAAGTTGAAGACAATTTTAAAAAGTTCATGAGAACCACAATATGACCTTGAATATATCCCAACTGAATTTAGAGACCATCTAAAGAATAGATACGATGCATTGAACACTAAAGACTGAAAACCAGAAGATTATGGGATGGCATCAAGAAAATCATCCATGAGGAAAGCAAGACATCATTAAAAAGATGAGAAAGTAAGATAAAAATAAAATGGATGTCAGAAGGGATTCTGAAAATTGCCCTTGAGCAGAGAGTAGCTAAAGCAAATGGAAGAAATGACAAGATAAAAGCACTGAACAGAAGAATTCATAGAGCAGCCCAAGCAGACAAAGCCAATTACTATAATGAAATGTGCAAAAGACCTGGAGTTAGAAAACCAAAAGGGAAGAACACGCTCAGCATTCCTCAAGCTGAAAGAACTGAAGAAAAAATTTAAGCCTCACGTTGCAATACTAAAAGATTCTCTGGGCAAAATATTGAGTGATGCAGAAAACATCAGAAGAAGATGGAAGGAACACACAGAGGCACTGTACCAAAAAGAACTGGTAGATCTTCATCCGTTTCAGGAGGTAGCATATGATCAAGAACCAATGGTATTGAAGGAAGTAGTTGAAGATGCACTGAAGGAATTGGCAAAGAACAAGGCACCAGGAATTGACAGAATGCCCACTGAGATGTTTCAACAAATGGATGTTCCACTGGAGACACTCACTCGGTTATGCCAAGAGATTTGGAAAACAGCTACCTGGCCAACTGACTAGAAGAGATCCATGTTTGTACCCATTCCAAAGAAAGGTGATCCCACAAAATGTGGAAATTATCGAACAATATCATTAATATCACATGCAAGTAAAATATTACTGAAGATAATTCAAAAGCGGTTGCAGCGATATATTGACATAGAAGAGGATGCAGAATGAGGGATATCATTGCTAATGTCAGATGTATCTTGGCTGAAAGTGAAGAATACCAGAAGGATGTTTACTTGTTCTTTATTGACTATGCAAAGGCATTTGATTGTGTGGATCATAACAAACTATGGGTAACAGTGAGAAGAATTGGAATTGGAGAACACTTAATTGTACTCATGAGGACCCTGTACCAAGAGGCTGCCAGTTGAATGGAACAAGGGGACACTGCATGGTTTAAAATCAAGAAGGGTGTGTCAGGGTTGTATCCTTTCACCAGACTTATTCAATCTATATGCTGAACAAATAATATGAGAAGCTGGACTATATGAAGAAGAACGTGGCATCAGGATTGGAGGAGGAATCATTAACCTGTGATACGCTGATGACACAACTTTGCTTGCTGAAAGTAAAGACGACATAAAGCACTTACTGAAGAAGATTAAAGAATACAGTAGGCAGTGTGGATTACATCTCAATATAAAGAAAACAAAAATCATCACAACTGGACCAATAAGCAGCATCATGATAAATGGAGAAAAGATTGAAGTTGTCAAAGACTTCAAATTGCTTGGTTCTACAATTGATGCTAATGTAAGCAGCAGTCAGGACATCAGAGGATGTATTTGATGTTGTTTTTGTTAGGTGCCATCTAGTAGGACCCAATTCATAGTGACCCCTCCTTGGGTTTCCAAGGCATCATCACTATGGAAGTAGATTGCCCCATCTTCCTTCCAAGGGGTGGCTTTGAACCACCAGTCTTCTGGTTAGCAGTCAAGTGCCTTAGGCAGTACTCTACCAGAGCTCCTCAGAGGATGTATAGTACTGGGTAAATTGGCTACAAAGGACCTCTTTCAAGTGCTGAAGAGCAAAGACATCTCCTTGAGGACTAAGATGTGCTTGACAAAAGCCATGGTATTTTCAGTTGCCTCATGTGCATGTGCAAGCTGGACAGTGAATAAGGAAGACCAAAGAAAAGTTTATGCTTTTGAGTTGTGCTGACAAAAAAATGCTAAAAGTACCATGGACTGCTAAAAGAACTAACAAATCTGTCCTGGAGGAAGTGCAGCCAGAATGCCCCTCAGACGTGAGTGAGAATGGCCAGAATTCTTCTCACCTACATTGGTCATGTTTTGAGAAGGGACCATTCCCTGGAGACAGATGTTATGCTTGGTAAAATAGATGGTCAACAAAGGAGGGGAAGGCCCTCAACAAGATGGATTGACATGGTGGCTGCGGTGATGGGCTCAAGTATAGCAAGGATCGTGGAGCTGGCATGGGAATGGGCAGTGTTTTGTTCTGCTATGCATAGGGTCGCTATGAGTCAGAAGCGACTTGACAACCCCTACAACAACAACAACATATACATATTATTAAAAAAGCCAAACTCACCGCCATTGAGTTTATTTGACTTATATTGACCCCTCGGAAGGAAGGTTGGGCAATCCTACTTCCGTAGTGATACTGCCTCGGAAACCCAAGGAGGGGTCGCTATGAGTTGGGGCCAACTCGACGGCACATAACAACAGCAACAACATATACATATTATTAAAAAAGCCAAACTCACCGCCATTGAGTTTATTTGACTTATATTGACCCCTCGGAAGGAAGGTTGGGCAATCCTACTTCCGTAGTGATACTGCCTCGGAAACCCAAGGAGGGGTCGCTATGAGTTGGGGCCAACTCGACGGCACATAACAACAACAACATGGGTTTCTGAGGTGGTATCTGTACAGAAGTAGATCGCCCAATCTTCCTTCGAAGGAGTGGCTAGTGGGTTTAAATTGCCAGCCTTCTGGTTAGCAGTCAAATGCCTCAGGCACTAAGCCAGCAGAGGTGTCATATAGATCTTATATATTGTTCTGGTTACCTAGTGCCATTCTGATGGGAATATACCACCAACGGGATGGCTTGAATAAACAAGAGTTTATTCTCTCACAGTTTGGAGGCTTTAAGTCTGATTTCAAAGTGCCAGCCTCTGGGGACTGAGTGAAAGCCCTTCAACCTTGGGCTTCAGCTCTGCCTCCTGCTCCTCGCCCACTGAAGCTGGAGGCTTTTCTTCACTCAGCTGCTGGCTGCTGAGGTTGACAAGCCCAAGGTTGACAAGTAAAAAGGCACAGTCCCACACATGACAGACCATTAATTCAAGTTCACTGTAAGTCCCAAGGTTGGCAGAGCATGGCAGGCTGCTGAAAACCGACACAGCTACATGCAGGGTTCAAACGTGCCATAAGGTAGGGACCTAGTTCTTATATACGGGAAGCAGACCACAGCCCTTAAGCAGCTACTCAGCTGCTCACAGAAGATTCCACCATGAAGTTAATTACCAGTCTCATCATAGGGAATAACTACCACCAGCTGCCCAGCTACTCAAACAGGTCTAGTCAAGCTGACACACAACCTCTTTCCACAGATGTAGTCAATTTTATTCCTATATATTCCATCTAGCATGGTTCACATGGATAACTCCTGTTTATGTTGTCAAAAAAAGGTGTTTGTAGTGAATAAGTCTTGGGCCTTACAAAGTTCTATCATGAAATCTCTGGCAAGATTTCTATCACCAAGTCATATTTTCCAACTACTGATGCTTATTCTTTGTTTTCAACTTTTACATTCCAAACACCAGTAATTATCAATGGATTTTTATTGCATATGTGGTCAATTTCAGACTGCAGAAGTTGGTACAAATATTCAGTTTCTTCAACTTTGTCTTTATTGGTTGGTGAATAAATTTGAATAATTGTAGTATTAACTAGTCATCCTTGCATATGTATATTATTCTATCACTGACAGCATTGTACTTCAGGATAGTTCTTAAAATATTCTTTATGATGACGAATGCCATGGCATTGCTCTTCAATTTGTCATTCCTGGCATAGTAGTCTACATGATTGTCTGACTCAAAATGGCCAATACCAATCCATTTCAGCCCATCAATGCCTAGGATATCTCTCTTTATGCCCTCTATTTTATGCTTTAGAATTTTCAACATCCCTAGGTTCACACTTATTACATTCCATGTTCTGATTATGAATCGATGTTGCAGATGTTTCTTTTCGCTTTTAGTCATACTACACCAGCAAAGAGTCTCAAATGCTTTACTCCATCCATGTCATTAAGATTGACTCTACTTTGAGAAGGAAAATATTGCCAAGAATGGAAATTCTAGCACACTTAATTACATCTCAACACAAAGACAACAAAAATCCAAATCCTCGCAATCAGACCAGTAAGCAACATTATGATAAATGGCCCTGGGACAACAACAAGAAGAAAAAGAAAAAAGAAACCTGTTGCCATCAAGTTGATTCTGATTTGATGACCTCATAAGTTACAGAGTATAATTGTTCTATAGGGTACCCTTAGCTATAATCTTTAAACAGATTTCCTAGAAATAGATTTGTTTGAATATGTTCATCTCTGTAACATATTTTTGGAATTACTTCTTTGGATAAATTCCTGTAAAATTTTTGAGGAGGAAAATCTTCCTAATAATCATTTGCTTTAACTTGTTATTCTTTTTTATTTTTTGTAGTTATCATTGAGTTGACACCCCATGTGTATTAGAGCAGAACTGTACTCCATAGGACTTTAAACGGCTGATTATTCAGAAGTAGGTCTCCGAGACTTTCTTCAGAGGTACCCCTGGGCAGAGTTAAACCTCTAACCTTTCAGGCAGCACTCAAATAAATGCAAAGCTCTGGTAGCATAGTGTCTAAGGCACTTGATTGCTAACCAGTAGGCTGGTGGTTCAAACCCACCAGCCACTCCTTGGAAGGAAGATGGGGCAATCTACTTCCCTAGTGATATTGCCTTGGAAACCCAAGGAGGGGTCGCTATGGGTCGGATCTGACTCGACGGCACATAACAACAACAGCAACATTTGCACCACCCATGGACTTCATCTTCAATGTATGGCATATTATAATTAGCAGAAATCTTTTTTTATTTTACCATTA
>NW_006921864.1:4247115-4250603 GCF_000298275.1 Orycteropus afer afer | reverse complement strand
GAAACACAAGGAGGGGTCGCTATGGGTCGGGTTTGACTCGATGGCACATAACAACAACAACAACAACATATTTCTAAAGAGTTCTAATGACAATAAAAGCCATTAGCACTTGGGAAGGTGAAAATAATATTTCCAAATGATAAAGGAATATAAAATTGCTAATAACTTTTTGATCGGTGCTTAAATCAAAATTTAACTTATAATTAATGATTATAATTATACTTTACAAATACAGTAGAAGTACCAAGTCAGTCCCTACATTCACTGTTTTTAATAAACTAAATTAGATGATGCCCAAGCAAGTTGTCTGTTATTTATCTGAGTGAGATAATCATTGTTATAACCATTAAAATGCTTAAGTACTTGACAAGTTTGTAACCATGAACAGTTGACTGTACTGTACACATACAGATCATATATTTGTAATCTGTGATTTTTGTGAGACTAAAAAATAACTCTTGACCTTTTACTCTTTCCATCAAGACAAGTGCTATGTGATGTAAAAAATCAGAATTCATATTATTTACCAAATATGTATTATGTGGTTTTTAATAATCCAGTAAAAACTGATTTAAAAACTGGTACAAGTACATCATGGTGGGGAACATTATCAGCCACACTGAAATAACCAATTACTATGATTTTCACTATATTCAGTCAAATTGAACCTTCCACTGTTTGATTCTGCTTCATTTTAAAAGCCCAAGTAAATGCAATTTGTTAGACTAACAGCTCTTGCTAATTCACAGTGACAGTTTTGCATGATGTCATCACTTTTTTTTTTTTTTTTTTACCATTTCTGAGTCCATTGCATTAAACTTGAAAAATATGATGAAACTATCATATTGAGAAGCATAATCTCAGGAAAGACATTAACAGATACCATTTCTAAGCCCTGTTTGCAGAACAACTATAAAATTTTTGCTCTATCTTCTGAAATATTTATATTACAGTCAAAATCAATTACTGTTGCCAGACCAAGGCATAAAGTGTCATGAAATTTCTTTTGTTAAGTAATCATTTTCCTCTCATTGCTTCTATTGTCAAAAAAATAACAAGAAGAAAAAAAGCAAAATCATCTCTCTTTGGCACTTAAAACCTCTATAATATAACCCCATCCAATATTTGAAACCATATTTTTTTTTTCAGTTGTGCTTTGGGTGAAAATTTACAGAGCAAATTCACTTTCCATACAGCAGTTCACATACACTTTGTCTCATGACATTGAGCCCAATTTACTGCAATGCAACAGCTCCCTTCCCACTTCCTCCCAATAATTACCTCTTCCCTGTGTCCATCCCTCCATGCACCCCTGCCTGCTGAGCTGCCTCCCTGTGGATAAACAGCCCTTTTTTCTCCTATGACTGATCTCTCCAAGGAATGTATTTACCTCAGGTAAATGTTCAATTCATATGCCTGTCTTTTGTTTGGCTGGAAGCCACAGATGTGTGTTCAATTCCAGACCTGAAGGGCAGCTAGGGGCCATAGTCAGTGTGATTCCACCAGGCTCTCTCAGACCAGCAAACCTGGTCCCCCCTTTTTTTCCCCAAATGATTTTGAGTTTTGTTGCACATTGTTCTCCCTCTCTATCCAGGATCTCCTACATAGATCCCCCTCTGATGGTTAACATTGATAGCCGGGCACCATCAAGTTCTGGTCTCATAGTTGTACAGCCTGAGGATCTCATGGTGTACCAGTTGCTTGGACTAATTATTTCCATGAATCTTTGGTTTTCTTCATTCTTCTTTGCTTTGGATGCCAGCTTGCAAGCTTTTAAGATCTCAGTTGCTACTTGCCAAATTACGGGGTGGAACAATGTATTGTGTAGTATGTTATGCCGATTGAGCTTGATGTCCCCTGTGACTATGGTCCCGAGCCCACAGGTTCAACTATCTGGTCCTTCTGGGTACCCGGCTGTGACCAAGAAGTGACTACAACATTGTCCCTTGTCAGCTCTACTATACACCTGGGAATTCAGATCATACAAATACACTTCTAGGACCACTGTCTGCCAACCCTATACATGGTCTTGGGTACACTCACCACTGCATAGACATACCTACTACTTCAGCCTGTCCACCCATCTATCCCCCCATATAACCATGTTTGCCTTCACTGACAATGCAGTACTACTGTATGTGCAAAAAGGTTCATCTTTGTTGTCTGTATCTCCCATGTACCTCTCTCTGTCTTTATCTTCCTCAATGCCACCAAGTTGATCACTCACATTTGGTAAATTGCCCTTTTCTTCTCCCCAATCAATACTTACCTCTACCTATTTAACAGTGTTGCTTCCTCTCCCATCCTACCCCCGATAACCAACAAACAAAATTTCCTTTCATATAGAAACCTTTCCTTGACTTTTACAATAACGGACTAAAACAATATTTGTCCTTCTGTGATCGACTTATTTCACTCAGCATAATGTCCTCCAAGTTCATCCAGTTTATGCAGTGTTTTGCAGATTCTGTGTTATTCTTTAGGGTTGCATAATATTCCATTCTGTGTATGTACCATAGTTTAGTTATCCATTCCTCAGTTGATGGACACTGAGGTTTTTTCCATCTTTTGGCTATTGTAAATAGTGTGGCAATGAACATGGGTGTGCCTATGTCTGTACTTGTCATGACTCTCTCTTCTTTAGGATATATTCCTAGTAATGAAATGGCTTGGTCAAATGGTATTTCTAATTCCAACTTTTTAAGGAATCACCACACTGATTTTTACAGTGGTTGTGCCATTTTACAGTCCCACCAGCAGTGTATGAGACTCCCAATCACTCCACATATTCACCAGCATTTGCTATTTTCTGTCTTGTTGACCTTTGCTAGTAGTGCTGGAGCAAGATGGTATCTCGTTGTTTTGATTTGCAGCTTTCTAATGGCTAATAATCATGAGCATTTCTTCATACATTTGTTGGCTACCTGAATATCCTTCTTGGTGAAGTGTCTATTTATATCTTCTGCCCATTTTTTAATTGGATTATTTGTCTTTTTGTCATTGAGGTATCGGAGTTTTCTATAAATTCTAGAGTTAAGTCCCTTGTCAGATATGTCATTGCCAAATATTGTTTCCCAATCTGTAGGTTCTCTTTTGACTCTTTTGGAGAAGTCTTTGGAAGCACATAAGAAATTAATTTTTAGAATGTCCAAGTCATCTAGTTTATCTTCTGCTGTTTGTGCATTTTGGGTTAGGCTGAATAGTCTATGTATGTCATATATTGTTGTTGTTGTTGTTATGTGCCATCGAGTCAGCCCTGACTCATAGCGACCCCTCCTTGGGTTGCCAAGGCACTATCACTACAGAAGTAGATTGCCCAGTCTTCCTTCCGAGGAGTGGCTGGTGAGTTTGAACTGCCAGCCTTCTGGTTAGCAGTCAAGTGTCTTAGGCACTATGCTACCAGGGCCCCTAAATTTGCACCGAGTTTTTCCTTGAGGAACTCTATAGCTTTAGGTTTCACATTTAAGGCTTTGATCCATCTGGAGTTA
>NW_006921864.1:4231893-4233844 GCF_000298275.1 Orycteropus afer afer | reverse complement strand
AGGGAAAAGAAACAATGCTGAAAACTAGGACCTGGGAGGGGAAGGTTAATAATAATAATAAAAAGAACAAAAGTATTATTAATAATAGTTGCTTTAAAACTGGCAAATACAAGAAAACTAATCACCAGTAAAAAGAAGGTGAAAAAGAAAAAATAAAAATAAAAAAAGAGAAAGAAAAAAGAATTGATGGAGGACAAGGCAGGGCACCAGGCTTCGTCTGAGTACACAGACCTTGATGGAGTTCCTGTCGGCCCAGAAGGTAGGTGTGAGTGGGGGATGGCCGCACCTCTGTTCACCAAGCAGGTTTGAGGTATAAGAGTAACAAGAAGAATGTCATACCTTTTCAGTCTTGCAGGTCCAGAGTGTCCTTGGGGTTGCTGAAAAGCAGAATGTGTTTTTAAGCCCCAGGAATCTGCTAGAGTGCTGTCTCTTTAAATATCCAAAATAGTCAAGCTGCTTTTAAAGTTTCAAAATGGTGGTGTCCTCCGTACTGGCAAAAGTCCACAGCTCAGCCCACCTTTCTCTTCACCTTCTCTGTTTATTCCCAAGCCACCACACACAGTCCTCCATGCAGTCCCTGGCTAGCAGCACTGATTTTTTGGTTAATTCTTAGGTTCTACACCGCTCAGGAATCTCCAAGCTGTCTGTGCTGTCAGAATCGCTCAGGATCGCTGCCAGACCGCAGCTCTGTCTGTCTCCTTTTTTCGTATTTTCATGCAAATTCTTCTGCTATTTAGGGTTAGTCCACTTCTATATCCTTCCCTTCAAGGCTCAGGGGTCCAGGATTGTCTTCTGTGTCTGTGTTAACTGGTTTCCCTTTTCTTTGTTAAAGTGGGTCTGTGCAGTCTTTCTGCCTAGTCCACCATCTTGCCAGAACTCCTCTCTTCATCATTCTTATTCAATCTTTATGCTGAGCAAATAATCCAAGAAGCTGGACTATATGAAGAAGAATGTGGCATCAGAATTAGAAAAAGACTCATTAACAACCTGCAATATGCAAAAAACACAACTTTGCTTGCTGAAAGTGAAGATGACTTGAAGCACTTACTGATGAAGATTGAAGACTACTCTGTACTATGAATTACACCTCAATATAAAGACTACTCTGTAGTATGAATTACACCTCAATATAAAGAAATAAGTCCTCAAAATGGGACCAATAAGCAGCATCATGATTAATGGAGGAAAGGCTGAAGATGTCAAAGACTTCATGTTACTTGGTTCTACAATAAACGCCAATAGAGGCAGCAGCCAAGACTCAGATGACATATTGCATTGGGCAAATCTGCTGCACAAAAACCTCTTTCAAGTGTTGAAGAACAAAGATGTCTTCTTGAAGACTAACGTGCACCCAACTCAAGCCATGGTATATTCAAATGCCTGTATGCATGTGAGAGCCAGGCAATGAATAAGGAAGACTGAAGATGGGTTGATTCTGTGGTGTGGGCAAAGAATACTGAGAGTATCATAGACTGCTGAAATACCTAACAAATATGTCCTGGAGGAAGTGCACCTGGGATGCTCCTTGGAAGTGAGAATGGCCAGATTTTTGTCTCACCTTATTTGGCCATGTTTTCAGAAGGGACCATTCTCTGGAGAAGGATATCATGCTTGTTAAGATGGAGGGTCAGTGAAAAGGAGGAAGTCCTTCAACAGGATGGATTGACACAGTGGCTGCAATGTTGGACTTAGTTATAGCAAGGATCATGAGGACTGTTCAATGTTTTGTTCTGTTGTATATAGGGTCACTGTGAGTCGGAGATGACTCCATAGCACCTAACAACAATAACAACTCTCCATTCGAGGGCAAGTGTCAGAGTCTCTTCTGACATCCATTTTGGTCTTTTCTTCCTTTCCTGTCTTTTTAATAATCCTTTTTTGCTTTCTTCATGGATGATATTCTTGATGTCATCCCATAATTCCTCTTGTTTTCAGTCTTTGGTGTTCAATG
>NW_006921864.1:4223293-4230373 GCF_000298275.1 Orycteropus afer afer | reverse complement strand
AGGTTTCATTTCTGAATGTGTTTGAACTAGCTCTGAGGATAGGCATTTCATCAGGAACAGAAGAAATTTTTCAAGAAATAAAATCTCTGGACTTTTGTAGTTGCTAGTGTAATATTAACATTTTATTTGCATAATGCAGAACTTTTTACTAATTTACTCAATTTCATTATGAAATGAAAATGATTTTTGGAGAACTTTTCATCCTGTCTTATTCCTGTTAGAAATTTGAAAAGAAAAATTGTGCTGCAAATAGCTACTTAAGATTGGCTAAGCATGTACCAGATGATTTTCTGATTATGTTTTTAAAATATTCTTCTAAGATTCACATACATATTTGGATAAACTAACCACACATATTTATTATGTAAATTTTAAACAGGCGAAATACCATTAAAGTCCATGTTGTAAATATATAGTTATTTTGAAAATTATTTATCTGGAAAACCTCAAGAGCTTTTTGCTGCTGTTTCATCTGTCAGTGAAATTTGTTTTAGTGGTATAAGTAATAGCTATGAAATGTTATTTTATAAGGTTGCCATGAGATATGTACAATTTATGTGTAAGAATGATCAAATAAATAAAGACGTTAGGCTATATCCTGTCTTGATCGACGTGTGTTACTCTACAAGTGCTAATCAAGCCCTTGTTTAAAGGAGCTCTGATGCATCAGTGCCAAAGGCATTTGACTGTTAACCAGAAGGTTGGTAGTTCAAACCCATCAGCCACTCCAAGAAAG
This sequence comes from Orycteropus afer afer, assembly GCF_000298275.1. NCBI lineage: Eukaryota > Metazoa > Chordata > Mammalia > Tubulidentata > Orycteropodidae > Orycteropus > Orycteropus afer. Next base: position 4,229,637 of record NW_006921864.1, on the reverse strand, counting down.
GAAGACTGAGCAACCTACTTCTGTAAAGATTTACTGCCTCGCCTCAGAAAGCCAATGGGGGTCGCTATAAGTCTGAGTTGACTCGATGGAGTTTTTTTTTTTTTTTTCCTTTTATTTCCTTATCTGTAAAACAGCATTGTGTCCTTTAGAGAGAAAATGAAAATAGAGAACAGAGCAGAAGCCAGATTTAGCTCCTGAATTGAACCTAAATATTCAACACTGAAAAGGAGTCCTGGTGACATAGTGGTTGAGTGCTTAGATTCTAACCAAAAGATTAGCAGTTCAAACTCACTTAACTACTGTGGCATTCTGCTCCTATAAAGATTACAGCCTTGGAGCCTCTATGGAGCAGTTCTACTTTGTCATATGTTGCTGTTGTTGTTGTTGTTGTTGTTGTTGTGTGCTGTCGAGTTGGCCCTGATTCATAGCGACCCCTCCTTGGGTTTCCGAGGCAGCATCATTATGGAAGTACGATTGCCCAACCTTCCTTCCGAGGAGTGGCTGGTGGGTTTGAACGGCCAGCCTTCTGGTTAGCAGTCAAGTGCCTTAGGCACTATGCTACCAGAGCTCCCACTTTGTCCTATAGGTCACTATAAATCAAATGACTCAAGAGCAACAGTTTTTTTTTTTTTTTTTTTTTGGTATATTCAAAAAATATAAATTAGGGGAAGAGGAGGAGGAAAAAAGATGAAAAACTGCTGAGATTAAAGATAAATATTAAAAGACTGAAGCAGTGCAAAAGAAGAAGAGGAATAAGATGGAGAAGAAGAAAGAAAGAAAGAACTTTTTTCAACAAAGGGAAAATTTTCCTCTGTCAAATGCTCCTAAGAGGTTGAAGAAGATTACAAGGACAGAGAATTCAACATTAGTCTACACAAGACAGAGGTCAATGGTGAAATTAACAATATTAATATCAATGGAAATGGCATAGAAATGCATAGAACTGCCACATTAAAGATTAATGCACATTAGTAACAAATTTGAGTGAGACTAGTTAACAACAAATCTGTCCTGGAAGAAATGTAGTTGAAAGTTTCTTAGAAGTGAGAACGACGAGATTCGTCTCACCTACTTTGGTCATGTTGTCAGAAGGGACAGTCCCTTCAGAAGGAAGATACAGCTTTGTGGGGCATGTCATGAGTCAAGGTTATTTATAAAATAGTTGGCTGAATTTGCACACAGGTTAAAAAAAATGTCTGAGGAATATATATTGCTGATGCAGATAGATCATCTACATGTACATTCAAATTACAAAAAAGAAAACAGAGGTTGTTTTTAGAATTGTTGTTATTGCTAGGTGCCGTTGAGTCAACTCCATCTCATAGTGACCCTATGTACAACAGAACAAAACACCATCCCGTCTTGTGTCAGCTTCAGTATCTTTGTTATACCTGAGCCCACTGTTGCAGCCATTTGGTCAATTCATCGCTTTGAGGGCCTTCCCCTTTTTCACTGACCCACCGCCCTTTGCCAAGCATGATATCCTTCTCCAAGGAATGGTCCCTTCTGACAACATGACCAAAGAAGGTGAGATGATGTCTGGCCATTTTCACTTACAAGGAGCATTCCGGCTGCACTTTCTCCAGAAGAAACTTCTTAGTTCTCTTAGCAGTCCATGGTACTATCAGCATTCTTCACTAACACCACAACTCAAAAGCATCAACTCTTCTTCGGTCTTCCTTACTCATTGCCCAGCTTTCACATGCATATGAGGCAATTCAAAAGACTATAACTTAGTCTTCAAAGAGACATCTTTGCTCTTCAGCACTTTAAAGAGATCTTTTGCAGCAGATTTGTCCAGTGCAATACTTTGTCTGCTTTCTTGACTGCTGTTTCCATTGGTGTTGATTGTGGAATCAATATGAAATCTTTGGCAACTTTTCTCCATTTATCGTGATGCTGCTTAACAGTCCAGTTGTGAATTTTCATTTTCTTTGTGTTGAGGTGTAATTTGTACAGCAGACTGTAGTCTTTAATCTTCATCATCAATAAGTTCTTCAAGCTATTTTGACTTTTAGCAAGCAAATTTGTGCTGTCTTCATATCGCAGGTTGTTAATGAGTCTCCCTCCATTCCCGATGGCCCACTCTTCTTCACATAGTTGAGCTTCTCAGATTATTTTCTCAGCATACAGATTGCATATGTATGGTGAAAGGATACAACCCTGACATATTCCTTTCCTGATTTTAAACCTTGCAGTGTTCCTTTGTTCTCTTTGAACAAAGCCTCCTGGTCTATGTACTGGTTTCCCATGAGCACAATTAAGTGTTCTGGAATTCCCATTCTTCTCAATGTTATCCACAATTTGTTATGATCCACAAAATTGAATGCTTTTGCATAGTCAATAAAACACAAGTAAACATCTTTCTAGTATTCTTTGCTTTCTCAGCTAAGAGCCATCTGACATCAAAAATGATATCCCTTGTTCCACATCCTTTTCTGAATCCAGCTTGCATTTCTAGAAGTTCTTGGTCAATATACTGTGGCAATCAATTTTGAATTATCTTCAGCAATATTTTAGTTGTGTGTGATATTAATGATATTGTTCAATAATTTCCACTTTCTATGGGATCACCTTTTTTTGGAATGGGTAAAAATATGAATCTCTTCCAGTTATTTGGCCAGGTAGCTCTCTTCCAAATATCTTGGCATAATGAGTAAGTGCCTCCAGCATGACATCTATTTGTTGAAATATCTCAGTGGGAATTCTCTCTATTCCTGGAGCCTTGTTTTTTGCCAGTTCCTTCCATGCAGCTTTGACATCTTCCTTCAGTACCATCGGTTTGTGATCCTATGCCACCTTCTGAGATGGGTGAACATGGTGCTATAAAATTAGAAATCAACAACAGGAAGATCAAGGGAAAAAAATCTAATACATGGAAGCTGAATAAATCCTGCTTAAATACTACTGCTCAGTAGAAGAAATCAAAAATGAAATAAAAACTTTCCTTAGATCAAACAAGATTGAAAACACACACTAATATCTTTGGGACATGGCAAAAGCAATGCTCAGAGGAAAATTTATAGCATTAAATGCAGATATCAAAAAGGAAGAAATATCCAAGATCAACGCCTAAACCTAACATCTCCAATTACAGTCACCAGAAGAAAGGAAATAATAAAAATTCAAGCAGAAGTAAATGAAACAGAAAACAGAAAAACAATAAAATCAATAATGTTAGATATCTGTCCTTTGAAAGAATTAGTAAAACTAACAAACTACTGGCAAATATGACAAAAGAAAAGATGAAAATTACACAAATAAGAAATGAAACAGAAAATGCTACAACAGATCCAACTGAAATAAACTAGATAATAACAGAATACTATGAAGAACTGTACTCCAACAAATTTGAAATCTGGAAGAAATGGAAAAAAATTCAAGAAGCACATTACTTACACATACTATCAATATCTGAGGTAGAAAATGTGAACAGGTCCATTACAAAAGAAGAAAACAGTCAGGTCATAAAAAATTTCCAATAACAACAACAAAAATCCTGGCCCAAATGCCTTTACTGGGGTTCTACCAATCTTTCAGAAAAAAGCTGACATTAATTCTACTCAAACTATTCCAAAACATAGAAAAGAAATTCATACCCCTGATATCAAAACCAGGCAAACACACCACTAAAAAGAAAAGTATATGACCAATATCACTCGTGAATGTAGATGCAAAAATTCTCAACAAAACTCTAGCCAATAGAATCTAAAAACATATCAGAAAAATAACATATCATGATCAAGTGGAATTCATAGCAGGTATACAAAGATGTTTCAGCATTAGAAAAAAATCAGTGTAATCCACTCCACAAATAAAACAAAGGAAAAAGACCACAAGATTATGTTAATTGATGCAGAGAAGGCATTTGACAAAATCCAACACTAATCCTTGACAAAAAGCCAATTCCTTCTGTGAAGCAAAATTCTGCAACATGATTAAGGGCATATAAATAAAACTAATGACCAAGGTTATTCTCAACAGAGAAAGACTGAAAACACTCCCCTTTGTGGACTGGAGCTAGGTAAATATGCCCTTTATCATCACCCTTATTCATTATTGTATTGGAAGTCCTACCCAAGGCAGTAAGGCAAGAAAAGGAAATAAAAGGCATCTAAATTTGCAAAGAAGTAAGCTTCTCTCTATTTTCAGAGTACATGATCCTATACAAAGAAAGGAGTTCTGGTAGTGTAGTGCCTAAGGCATTTGTGTGCTAACCAGAAGGTTGGTGGTTCACACCCAGGCATTCTGCAGAAAGCAAACTTGGCAGTCTACTTCCATAAAGATTCACCACCTCGATAATCCATAACGGGGTTGCAATGAGTTGGAATCAACTTGATGGCAGTGAGTTTTGTTTTTGGTTATACGTAGAAAATCCTAGACACAAAAAGAAAACTACTAAAACTAATGAAAGGTTCAGCAAATTGGGATGATACAATATCAACATAAAATATCAGGAGGAGTTCTGGCAAGATGGCAGAACAGGCAGACAAGCTACACAGACCCTCCACAACAAAGCAATGAGAAACCAATTGAAACTCATGCAGAAGAAGATCTTGGAACACTGAGCTTTGAAAGGGAAGGATAAAGAAGTGGGTTAAATACCAACTAGTAGAAGAACCTGAATGAATAACCAAGTGAAGAGACAAACAGAGCAGCAGACTGCTGGTTGTCCTAGGGGCACAGTTATTTTGAATATTCCCTGACAGCAATCTGAGAATTGGCTCTATTCACTGAGGACTACATGGGCAAGGACCATTTTGGTGCCTGACAACCAGAAAGGAAAAAGGTAGGGAAGGAGAGAAACAGATGAGTGGATTGCCAGCAGCTGTCCAGATGGGCGGAACCATTTTGAAGGTTTGCAGATGGTGGGCACAGCTATTTTGCATATATGCAAGTGGTATTTTTATTAAGACAGCTATATAAGAGTGGGTTCCACTTGCCAGGGACAACAATAGGTGACCACAATGGAAGCTGATGACTTGAGAAATACAATATTCCTCCTGTTGCTCTTATATCCCACACCCTTTTGGTGAACAGGGGTGTGGCCATCCCCTACCTCCAGCCACCTCCTTGACCAGCAGGAATTCCATCCCACTTTATGCACTGATGGAGCCTGGGTGCTGTACTCTGACCCAGACAGTTTTGTTGTTGTTTTTAAATTATTCTTTTTATCTTCCTCCTTTCTTGATATTTTTCCTCCTCTTCCCCATCCTTGGTTCTTTTTGTTTATTTGTTTATTAGTCTATTTGTTTTTCTTTTTTTCCCTTCCCTTTTCCTGGTCCTTACGTTTCTTTTCTTTGTGGGTTTTTTTTTTGTTTGTTTGTTTTTGTTTTTTGTAGTTTTGGTTCTTCCCATCCTTTGTTTTTCCTTTTGCATTTTTCCTATTTTTCTTCATTACTATTCTTTCATCCTTGCTCTTTTCTCTAATTCCTCCCTCCACTGATACTGTTTTTTTTTACCCCTCTCTTTTTCTAATTATCTTTCTTTTATCCTCTTTAATATGTTTTGAAATTTTTCTTCTCATTTATTGCATTTCTTTTCTTTTTTGTTGCAATTGTTCCTGTTTGTTTGTGCAGTTTAAGTTTTTTGCTGTCTTGTTTTTATCTATCTATCTATCTATGTATCTAGGTGGTTTATTTATTTATTTATTTGTCTAACTGATTGGTAGACAGTAACCATTCCCAGACAACACAAACATATCTGCATCTTCTGAAGCCCCACCCACTGAGTAAGGGCTACCACTTGCTTTTGCAGCAACTGACCAACAATAAACAGTAGTCGATACTAACTCAACTCTTCCACAGTTGCTCTTTATGAACAGCTAACAGAGATCTGTGAACACACTTTCATTCCCTATCATACCCACTGAGAGACAGGTGGTTAGTCTATGTGTTAGCCTAAGTGCTAATAACTAGCGGACAGAAGAGCACAGTACCCTGCTCACACAGATATATAAAAATAAAATATGGGAAAAAGAAAAAAAATTTCAGTAAATCACACCAACATACAACCACAAATTAAGCATAAACACAAAAACACCACAATGTCTCAGAGACAAAAAAAAAAAAAAATAGAAACAATATAAAACAGCAAACAGAAATCCAGAAGATTAATATTAAGATGTCAAAAACAGGTAACACATTGAACAGGTAAAGGAGTAGAATAAATGGGAGACAGAATTTGTGACATTGAAGACAAATACTTCAGTACAACTTTGTTTAAGGATTAATCAGACAAAAGATAAATAATAATAATAATAATAATAATAAACAAATAAAGCCTAAGATTCATGTGGGATACCATCAAGAGGAATAATATATGTTTAAGTGTTAATCAGAACT
>NW_006921864.1:4220480-4221588 GCF_000298275.1 Orycteropus afer afer | reverse complement strand
AATTAAAAAAAAAAAAAAAAAGAAGAAGAAGAAGTCTAACAAACCCCAAACAAGATAGATCCCAAAAGAAAATTACCACCACATATTATCATCAAACTCACCAAAACCAAACACTAAGAGAGAATCCTGAAAGCAGGCTGGGAAAAATGAAGTTATCTACAAAGGGCAATCAATAAGACTAAGCTCTTATTTCCTGGCAGAAACCACACAGGCAATAAGACAATTGGATGATATATATAAAACCCTGAAAGAAAGATATTTGAACCAAGAACTATATATCCAGCAACATTGTCCCTCAAGTATGAGGGTGAAATTAAGAGATTTCCAGATAAGGAAAAATTAAAGGAATTTGTTAAAACCAAAACCTTACAAATGGTGTTAAAGGAAGTTCTGCAGTCAGAGAACCAACAACAACTGATGACTAACACACATGATACATAATCCAGAATCCAACCCAGTTATACAAGTATTCAAAGTAAAATAAGCTTACAAGACTATAAACAGGGAACTAGAGATATCAATTGGTAAATGAGGACAACTAGAAACCAAAAAAGGGGGAACAAATAGTGTAGTTACAGACCTTCTAAATGGTGAGAAGGCCAAGACAATTGTAAGATAGAACAGAGAGTTTTAAACTTGGGAAGAAAATAACAAATCACAGGGAAACCTAAAAGAAAAATAATAAGCATTTCCAACAAAATAAAAAAAGAGAAGAGGAAAATCACAAATATTCAGCAAATGCTAAAATAATAGCAAAGAAGGAGATAATGACACGATTCATGAAAAAATAAAATAAAGAGCTCAGCACAGAAAAGTATATGGAACAAAGAAATCAGCAATACCACAAAAAATAAATAAATAAGTAACAAAATTACAACAGCAAATTCATACTTGTCAATAATTACACTAAATGTTAAATGGATTAAATGTACCACTCAAAAGATGAACAGTTGCAGACTGGAAAAGAAAGTATGACCCATCAACATGCTGCTATAAGAGACTCATATTAGGTACACCAGGCAATTCTCAAACAGTATTCTTTGCTATTCATAAGGTTTTCAATGACTCAAACAACCATATGATCTACTATGCCGGGAATGACAGTTTG
>NW_006921864.1:4212591-4218039 GCF_000298275.1 Orycteropus afer afer | reverse complement strand
CTCGAGTATAGCAGGGATTGTTGGGCTGGCGCGGGATCGGGCAGTGTTTCGTTCTGCTGTGCATGGGGTCGCTATGAGTTGGAAACGACTCGATGGCACTTAACAACAACAACAACAACATGCAATTCTCAGCCTATATGACTATGATCCCAGAAGAACTGGATGGTGCCAGATACAAAAGTCAACCGTTTGGAAGGGGGATTTTTGTAGGAGATCCTGGATAGAATGGGGGGACAATGTGGGACAAAACTCAAAATCATTAAAAAAGAAAAAGAGAGATCATAATTCTTGGTCTGATAGAGCCTGGTGGAACCACTGAGACTATGGCCCCTAGCTGCACTTCAGTTCTGGAATTGAATCCACTCCTGTGGTGTCCAGCCAAATAAAAGACAGAAATGTGAGCTCAACATTTATATTAGGTAGATACACGCCTTGGAGAGATCAATCATGGGAGAATGGAAGGGCTGTGTAAGCATAGGGAGGCAGCTCTGCGGGGTAGGAATGCATGCAAAGAAAGAACACAGAGAAGGGGTTACTATGGGAAGAATGTGGGAGGGGAGCTGTTGCATTGTGGAAAATTGCAGTCAACGTCATGAGACAAAGTGTATGTGAACTGCTATATGGAAAGTGAACTTTCTCTGTAAACTTTCATCCAAACACAATAAAAATTTTAAAAAGAGAGAGAGAGAGACACTCACCTTAGAAACAAAGATAAAAAACAACAAAAATCAAAGGTTTGAAAAATATATATCAAGCAAATGACAACCAAAAAGAGGAAGAAGTAGCCATATTAATTTCTGATAAAATAAACTTTAAGACAAAAATGACCATAAGAGACAAGAAAGGACATTATAGAATGGTTGAAGGATCTATTGAACAAAATGACATAACCATAATAAATATCTATGCTTCCAATGAAAGAGCCTCAGACTACATAAATCAGACTTTAAAAGAACTGAAAAAACAAATAGATGAATCCACAGTAATAGTAGGACACTTTAATACACCACTTTCAATAAAAGATAGAACTGGAAAGACACTCAGCAAAGGTGCAGAACAACTAAACAATACTATCAACTAAATTGGCATAGCTACAGAGCACTTCACCCACCATTATAAATTCTTTTCTAGCACACATGGGACATTCTCCATGATAGACCATATGTTAAGCCACAAAGTGATACTCAATAAATTTAAAAACATTGAAACACTGCAAAGCATCTTCTCAGATCACAATGCTGTAGAATTAGAAATCAACACTAGGAAGACCAATGGAAAAAAAGTAAATGAATAGAAACTGAATAACATCCTCCTCAAAAATGAGTGGATAATTGAAGAAATAAAACATTAAAGCAAAAAAATCCCTTCAATCAAATGAGAATGAAAACATAGCATGCCAAAGTATTTGGAACACAGTGAAAGCAATGAAAAAAGGGCAATTTACACCAATAGATGCACATATCAGAAAAGAAAAAAAAGAGCCAAAATCAACAATTTAACCCCAAATCTACAACAATTAGAAAAAGAGCAGCAAAAAGAGAAAGAAAGAAAGAATAAAGATTCAAGCAGAAACAATTGAAACAGAAAGTAGAAGACAATACAAAAAACCAACAAGACTAGAAGTTGGTTCTTTGAAAAGATTAATAAAATCAACAAACCACTGGCAAACTTAACAAAGGAAAAGAAGGAGAAGATACACATAATACAAGTAAGAAATTAAATGGGTGATGTCACAACAGAACAAAAGAAATAAAAAGAATAATATCAGGATACTATGAAGAACTGTACACTAAAATATTAAAAAACCTAGAATAAATGCACATTTGTTTAGAAACACACTATACCTAAACTAATAGAGACTGAGGTAGAAAATTTAAACAGACCCATAATAAAAGAAGAAATTGAACAGGTCATAAAAAATTGCTAACAAAAAAAGTCCTGGCTTAGATGGTTTCACTGGAGAATTCTACCAAAAATTCAGAGAACTGACACCAATCCTATTAAAACTATTCCAGAACATAGAGAAGGATGGAATCCTCCCAAATTCATCTCATGAATAACTCTGATATCAAAAATAGGCAAAGATACTACCAGAAAGGAAAACTAAAGAACAATATCCCTCATGAATATAGATGCAGAAATCTGCAAAGAAAAATCTTAACCAATAGACTCTAACAACATATAAAAAAAAATAATACATCATGACCAATTGGGATTCATACCAGGTATGCAAGGATGGTTCAACATTAGAGAAATGATCAACGTAATCCATCACATAAGGAAAATAATCACATGATCATATCAATAGATGCAGAAAAGGCATCTGATAAAATCTAACACCCTTTCCTGATAAAAACTCTCAGAAAAACAGGAATAGAAGGGAAATTCCTCAACATAATAAAGGACACATATGCAAAGCCAATAGAAAATATTTTACTCAATGGAGAGACACTGGAACCATTCCCCTTGCAAACAGGAACCAGACAAATATGTCCTCATCTCCACTTCTATTCAACATTGTATTGGAAGTCCTAGCCAGTGTAATAAGGTAAAATAGGAAATCAAAGGCATCCAGATTGATAAGGAAGAAGTGAAACTATCCCTATTTACAGATGATATGACCCTATATACAGAAAACCCAAGAGACGTGGCAAGAAAACTACTGGAACTTAAGGAAAGATTTAGCATAGTGGTATGATAGAAGATCAACATACAAAAATCAGGTGGTTTCCTCTACACCAGCAAAGAGATCTCTGAAATGGAAATAAGGAAATCAATACAATTTATAATTTGTTGTTGTTAGGTACTGTCAAGTCATTTCTGACTCATAGCAACCCCATGCACAGCAGAAATGAAACACTACCCGATCCCATGCCAGCTCCATGACCCCTGCTATACTTGAGCCCAAGGAACAAGGGGACACTACATGGTTTAAAATCAAGAAGGGAGTGCATCAGGGTTTTATCGTTTCCCCACACACAATTTACAATGTTGTTGCTGTTGTTGTGTGCTGTTGAGTCGGACCCGACTCATAGTGACCCCTTCTTGGGTTTCCAAGGCATTATCACTACGGAAGTAGGATTGCCCAACCTTCCTTCCAAGGAGTGGCTGGTGGGGTTGAACTGCCAGCCTTCTGGTTAGTAGTCAAGTGCCTTAGCTACTATGCTACCAGAGCTCCCTACAATTTATAATAGTTACCTAAAAGATAAAATACTTGGAAATAAATCTTACCAAGAACACAAAATACCTACACAAAGAAAACTACAAAACACTATTTCAAGAAACTATAAGAGATCTATATAAATGGAAGAACATACCCTGCTCATGGAAAGGAAGATTAAACATAGTGCAAATGTCACTACTACCCAAAGCAATCTATACATTCGATGCAATCCCAACCCAGATTCCATCAACATTATTTAATGCAACAACAAATGCAACACACTGCCGTTGAGTTGGAGCCGATTCATAGTGACCCCTCCTTGGGTTTCCGAGGGGGTATCACTACGGAAGTAGATTGCCCAACCTTCCTTCCGGGGAGTGCCTGCTGAGTTTGAACCACTAACCTTCTGGTTAGCAGTCAAATGGATCAGGCACTATGACACTAGAGCTCCTTACATTATTTAAGGACATGGAAAAACCCAATCACTAATTTTATATGGGAAAGAAAGAGACCTCAGCTAAGAAAAACATTCTGGAAGAAGAACAAAGTAAGAGGTCTCACAATCTTGGTTCTCAAACCTACTATACAGTTTCAGTTGTCAAAACAGCCTTGCATTGGTAGAATTCCAAGACCAGTGAAACAGAATTGAGAACCCAGAAACAGATCCATCTACCTGATCTTTGACAAAGGGCTGAAATGCATTAAATGGAGAAGACATAGCCTCTGTAACAAATTGTGCTGGCAAAACTGAATATCCATTTGCAAAATAAATGAAACAAGATCCATGCCTCACACCATAAACAAAAACTCACTTCAGATGGATCAAAGACTTAAATGTGAAACCTAAAACTATAAAGTCCATCAAAGAAAAAATAGGGGCAAACGTAGTGGCCCCAATTTAGGGCATGTATATAGACTTTCAAGCATAACCCAGGATGCACAGACAACAGAAGATAAACTAGATGACTGGAATCTTCTAAAAATTAAATTATTATGTATATAAAAAGGCTTCTCCAAGAGTGAAAAGAGAATGTACAGAATGGGAAAAAATATATATTTGATCATAATATATCAGACAAATGACTTATCTCTAAAATTTATAGAAAATTCCAATACCTCAACATCAAAAAGACAACAACCCAATTAAAAAATTGGCAGAAACATGAAAAGACATTTCACCAAAGAAGATATTCAGGCAATCAGCAAACACATGAAGCAATGTTTGCAATCATTAGCCATCAGAGAGAAGCAAATCAAAATAGTCATGAGGTACCATCTCACCACAGCATTAATAATAATGCTTAACAAGAAAGAAAATAACAAATGCTGGTGAGGATGTGGAGAGGTTGGGACTCTCATACACTGTTGGTGGTACAGTAAAATTATACAACCCCTGTGGAAATCGGTAGTGTGATTCCTTAAAAAGTTGGAAATAGAAATACCATTTGATCCAGCAATCCCATTGCTAGATATATATCCTAAAGAGGTGAGAGGCAAGACATGAATAAATATATTCACACCCATATTCATTGCAGCACTACTCACAATAGCAAAGTGATGGAAACAACCTAAATGCCTGTCAACTGAGAAATGGCTAAAGAAACTGTGGTACATACACAAACAGTGAAACACTATGCAACCTTAAATAATAATGTAGAATCTGCAAAACACCACATAATGTAGATGAACTTGGCAGACATTATGCTGAGTGAAATAAGTCAGTAACAGAAGGACAAATATTGTATTAGTTTGTTATTGTAAGAAGTCAAGGAAAGGTTTATTCATGGAAGGAAACTTTCTTTGTTGGGTACCAGGGATGGGAGAGGAGAGGGGAAATTCCTAGCAAGGTTGGAAAAAAAAAATTGTTAATTATGTATATATATATATATATATAGAGAGAGAGAGAGAGAGAGAGAAATCAAAGATTATTGGTGGTTACTGGGGTGGGAGGGATGGGGTAAGGGGGAGCTTTTGTTTGTAGGGTTTGAGTTTATGCTAATGATGGTGGAAATTTTTGAAAAAGAATAACAACAATGGTGGTACATCGCGGAAAACATCATCAATGTCTTGAGTTGTAAATGTTGAAGTTGTTATCTTGGCAAATTTTTTGTTGTATACGTTGTCACTATAATAAAAGTAATTAAAAAAATCAGTCAAATTCCTCTACACTAAAAAATAAAATTATGAAAAGGAAATCAGAAAAATAATACCATTACAATAACCACCCAAAAGGTGAAGTACTTACGAATAAATCTAACTGGAGATACAAAAGACCTACACACACA
>NW_006921864.1:4207309-4211901 GCF_000298275.1 Orycteropus afer afer | reverse complement strand
TATATATATATATATACTTTGCTGGTTTTTGTGTTTCTCTAGAGAACCCAATCTAACACAATAAACAAAGCACTACTAAAGAATAAGAAGACAGTAGGAGACCTCACATTCCTGAATCTCAAAGCCTGCTACACACCCATAGTAGTCAAACAGCATGGTATTGGTACAATGATGGACATGCAGACCAATGGAACAGAAGTGACAATCCAGAAGTAAATCCATTCACCTATGGACAGCTGATCTTTGACATAGGGCTGAAAACCATTAAGTAGGGAAGATATAGTCTCTTTAATGAACAGTGCTGGGAAAATTGGATATTCATTTACAGCAAAAAGAAACAGGATTCATATTTCTAACCATCTACATAAAGTAACTCAAGTTGGACTAAAGATCTAACTGTAAAATCTAGAACAATAAAGATTATCAAAGAAACATTAGGGATCTTAATACATGGCATAAACACACTATCAAATATAATTAAAACACACAAACAACAGATGACAAATTAGATGACTGGGACCTCCTAAAAATTAAGCATTTATGTGCATCAAAAGACTTCACCAAAGAGTAATAATAGAACCTACAGATTTGGGGTGGGGGGAATGGCAACAACATATTGGACAAGAGACTAATCTCTAAAATTTATAGAGAATTTCAACATCACAAAAACAAAAAAGCAAACAATCTAATTAAAAATGAGGAGAAGACATGAGCAGACACTTCACTAGAGAAAACATCCAGGAGGCCCACAAACACATGCTAGCAATCATTAGCCATTGTTGTTATGTGTTGTTGTTGTGAGTCAGACCGACTCATAGTGACCCCACCTTGGGTTTCGAAGGCAGTATCACTACAGAAGTAGATTGCCCCATCTTCCTTCCGAGGAGTGGCTGGTAGGTTTGAACAACCAGCCTTCTGGTTAGCAGTCAAGTGCCTTAGACATTACGCTACCAGAGCTCTTATTAGCCATTAGAGAGATAAAAATCAAAACATCTCAGTCATGCATTAATAAGGAAGACCAAAATGCTCCTTGGAAGCCAGAATGGCCAGACTTCGTCTCACCTACTTTGGTCATGTCAGAAGGGACCATTCCCTGGAGAAGGATGTCATGCCTGGTAAGGTGGAGGGTCGATGAGAGTGGGGGAGGCCTTCAACAAGATGGATGGACATGGTGGCTGCGAAGATGGGCTCAAGTATAGCAGGGATCATGGAGCTGGCGCGGGATTGGCCAGTGTTTCATTCTGCTGTGCATGGGGTCGCTATGAATCGGAAATGACTCGATGGCACCTAACAACAACAATAACGTGCATTAATAGCAAAGTTTTTTTGTTTTGTTTTTTAAGAAAAAGAAGACAACAAATACTGGCAAGAGTGTGGACAGACTGGAACTCTCATACACGGCTGGTGGGGTTGTGAAAAGATACAATCACTGTGGAAAGTGTATGTCACTTCCTTTAAAAGTTGGAAATGCAAAAATCTTATGATCCAGAAATCTCACTACTAGTTCTATATACTAGAGAAATAAGAGCCGTGACGTGAATAGATATATGCACATCCATGGCAGCATTGTTCACAATAGCAAAAAGATGGAAACCATATAAGTGCCCATCAACAGATGAATGGATAAACAACCTACTCTACATACACACAATGGACTACTATACATCATTAAAAAATAAGGATGAGCCTGAGAAACATCTCATCACATGGATTAACCTGGAGGACATTATGCTGAAGTTAGCCAAACACAAAAGACAAATATTGCATGAGACAATTATTGCAAAAAGTCAAGAAAAGGTTTACTCACAGGAAGAAACATTCCTTGAAGTTTATCAAGGGTAGGAGAGGAAAGAAGGAAATCACTAACTGGAGGGTAAACACATATTAACTTGGGTGAAAGGAAATGCAACATACAATAAGGAAAGATCAACACAAAATGATCAAAACAAAGGAAGTCACTGGGAGGAGTACAAGAGTTAAGGCAACAAAGGTAAATGCTATTACATACAGAGTTTTGCAATAACAATAATAACAATAATCTATGAATGGATACATGAATAGACACAAGCTGAACAGGAGTGGGAAGGCAATTGGGTCTACACTCATGAACATAGGTTTGACAGAGGATACTTCTACATATGTATTTATATGTGCTGCAAATATATCCATGGATATAATAGAGCACACAGGAAGCAATGTTATGAAAACTTCTCAGCCATAATCAAACACCTTCAGGGAAGGAGTCATTGTTCTGGGGGACATAGTCTCTGGGGACATCAAGGTCAATTGGCACAATATAGTCCACAATATGGTCTATAGCCTATCTTGGTGAGTCGCAACCAGGGTCTTAAAAGCTTGTGGACAGCACTCTAAGGTGCAACTATTGATCTCTCTCCATCCAGAGTAAAGAAGAATGAAAAAAAAATCAAAGATGGAAAACAGTTAGTCCAAAGGAATAATGTACCACATGAACCCCAGCCCAGCCTCCATGACCCTGAGACCAAAAGACCAGGTGGTGCCCAACTACCACTGCCCGCATCTTGGAAAGAGATCACAAGGAGAGGTCTTTGATAGAGTGGGAGAAAAATGTGGAACAAAAATAAAAATAATAAAAAAGTACAGGTACTGGTGTGATAGGGACTGGTGGCTTAAGACTATGGCTCCTAGACATCCTTCAAGCCTGAGAATGAACTCACCTCCATGGTTCAACTTTCAGGCAAATAATGCATAGGCTTATAAGGTAAATAATCACAACAGGGAGCCTAGATGGTGGGAAAAGATAGGAAAATAAGAAAAATGGAATTGGTAGACACAAGAAGGAAGTGGGAAGAATGCTATTACATTGTCGGGATTGCAATCAATGCTAAGAATCAAAATGTATATGCATTTTTGAGTGGAAAACCAGTTTGCTATGTAAACTGTCACCCAAATCACAACAAAAAGAAAAAAACACTAAAATGGATAAACCTAGAGGACATGATGCTGAGTAAAATGAGTCAATGACGAAAGGACAGATGTTGCATGAGAGAACTATTATAAAAAGTAAAGGAAAGTGTTACACATAAAAAGAAACATTCTTTGATAGCTAATAGGGAAGGGTGGGAAGGGAAAGAATAATCATTAACTAGGTAGTAGACACTAAATCATTTTGGTGAAACAAAAAGCAATATGCAATAAAGGGGTGATCAGCGCAACATCACTAAAGCAAAGGAAGACACTGAGAGGTGCACAGGAGTTAGAAACAGCAAAAGTAATCACCATTACATACACAATCAGGCAATATCCGTAATAATTGATATAGTATATGATATGATATAATATAATTATATATGAGTTGATACACAGGCAGACATGCAAGATGAACAGATATGGATAGGCAAATGGGACTACACTCATGACCATACACAGGTTTGGAAGAGGATATTTCTACATATGTACTTGTATGTGTTGTAAATATATCCATAGTATATAGTAGAGAAACCAGAGGTCCAAATTTTGAAACTTCTTAGCCATAACAAAACACCTTGAGGGAATTAGTCACTGGGCTTAAGGGCTTAGGACCAAGTCTCAGGGGACAGCTATGTAAATTAGCTTAATATAGTTAACAAAGACAATGTTCTACACCCTACTTTGGTGAGCAGTGACTGGCAGCTTGAAAGCTAATGAGAGGCCATCTAAGATTCAACTAGTGGGCTCTCACCATCTGGAGAAAAGAAGAGTGAAGAAAATCAAAGACTCAAGGAAGTAATTAGTCCAAAGGACAAATTGACCATGTGAACCACAGCCCACACTACCTTGAGACCAGAAGAACTAGATGGTACCCAAGTACCATATGGAACTCTCTGATTGAGACTAAAGAAGGTCCTGCACAGAATGGGACAAAAAGGTAGAACAAAATTTAAAATCATAAATAAGACCATGATCACCAGTCTAATAGAGACTGGTGGAACACCCTAGACTGTGGTCCTTAGACACTCTTCAAACTTGGAACTGAATTCATCCATGGGGATCAGTCACCTCATAGCCAAACAGACAGCCTATAAGTGAACAATAGCATCTGTGAGGAATGTAATTCTCATAACAATCAAACATAATAATCAACAAGTTGAATAGAATAGCATTTGCCCAAAAACAGCTCAGAAGGCAGGAAGAGGCAAGAAAGAAGGACAAATGGAAATGAGGAACTCAGGGAGGAAGTGGGAAGAGTGCTATTAAATTGAGGAAATTGCAGTTGATGTTATGAAACAAAATGTGTATAAATTGTTGAATTGAAAACTACTTTACTCTGTAAACTTTAACCAAAATCATGACAAAAAAAAAATAAAAATGAAATTGAGTGCATAGACTAATAGCCTAGGCACTGGTGAGCTGAAATGGACTGGTATTTCGAATCCAACAATCATATGGTCTACTATACCAGGAATGACAAATTGAAGAGGAATGGCATCTCTTCATTGTCAAAAAGAACATTTCAAGATCTATCCGGAAGCATAATGGGGGTATTAAGTTTGTGTGTTAACTTGGCTGGGCCTGCTTTTGAGTGGCTGGGCAACTGGATACAGTTATTCCCTATGATAAGACTGTGGTGGAAT
>NW_006921864.1:4204530-4207209 GCF_000298275.1 Orycteropus afer afer | reverse complement strand
GCATTTAGCTGAGTCTTCTTCATTCAGCAGCCTGCCACATTGCCTGTGGACAACATGGAAAGCAGACAACAGGAAAGCAGAGAAAAAGCTGAAGGAGGGACCAGGAAAGAAGGAGGAAGGAGAGGCAGGGATCCAGGTAAGGCCAGGGACCCAGGCCATGGCCCTCCCAAGCAGCGGGAAAGTGGGGAAGGCAGAGAAAAAGCCAGGGGATGGGGGAGCAGGAGAGCAAGGAAGCAGAAGCAGGGATCCAGTAAGGCTGGGGACCCAAGCCACAGGCCTCCCAAGTGGCAGGAAAGCTAGGGAAGGCAGAGAAAAAGCCGGGGGCATGGGAGCAGGACAGAGTGAGGAAGTAGAGGCAGGAATCCAGGTAAGGCCAGGGACCCAGGCCACGCCCCTCCCAAGCAGCAGGAAAGAGGCAGGGATCTATGTAAGGGGAAGGTAGGAAAGGCGGAGAGGTTTTGAACAGCTAAGGGAGACAAACTTGTCTGTCAGTTTGTCCTACTGTGGTGGCATGTGGCTGTGAGGCTTGAGGCTGTGCAACCAATGTCTCAAACTCACTAGGATTGCACATGGTGCACAGATTTCAACAGCTTACAGACTGAGACAAACTAAAAGAAGGAGGAGGCCAGCCACTTCTCAAAGAATTGGCCAGGGAAAACTTTATGAATAGCTGAGAAACACTGTCTGATACATTATTGTGCAACTTTATGAATAGCCTGGAAACATTGTCGGATATAGTGTCTCATGCAGTGCAGGAGGATAATCCACTTAAGTCAGAAGGCTCTCAAAATAGGACAAGGAAAGAGCTGCATCATCCGAGTAGAATCAGCCTTAATAATATGGATAAGGTTAAGCTTTCAAGATATCCATTTGTTGATGTGGCATGACTCAAATTGAGGAAAAACAGCTGCAAACATCTAATAATAATCAGAACATGGAATATACGAAGCATGAATCTAGGAAAGTTGCAAGTTGTCAAAAATGAAATGGATTGCATAAATATTGATATCCTAGGTATTTTTAAGCTGCAATGGACTGGTTTTGGTTATTTTGAATCAGACTACCGTGTCGTCTACTATGCCAGGAATGACAATTTGAAGAGGAATGGTGTGGCGTTCATCATCACAAAGGGTGTTTCAAGATCTGTCCTGAAATACAATGCTGTCAGTGATAGGATAATACCCATACGCCTACAAGTAAGACCAGTTCACACAACTATTATTCAAATTTATGCACCAACTACCAAAGCCAAAGATGAGGAAATTAAAGATTTTTATCAGCTTCTGCAGTGTGAAATTGACCGAACATGCAATCAGGATGTGTTAATTATCACTGGTGACTGGAATGCAAAATTAGAAACAAAGAAGAAACAGGTAGTTTGAAAAGTTGGTCTTGGTGACAGAAATGATGCTGGAATTCTCATGATAGAACTTTGCAAGACCAACGACATATTCATTACAAATGCCTTTTTTCAACAACACAAAGAGTGGCTATATATGTGGACTTTTCCAGATGGAATGCACAGGAATCAGATTGACTACATCTGTTGTAAGAGGCAATTGAAAAGCTAAATATTTTCAGCCAAACTAGGCCAGGAGTTGATTATGGAACAGACCATCAACTGCTCATATGCAAGTTCAACTTGAAGTTAAAGACAGTTAAAACAAGTCCATGAGAGCCAAAATATGATCTTGAACATATCCCTCCTGAATTTAGAGACTTTCTAAAGAATACATTTGATGCATTGAACACCAATGACCAAAAACCGGAAGAATTATGGGATGACATCAAGAACATCATCCATGAAGAAAGCAAGAGGTCACTAAAAAGATGTGAAAAGAAGACAAAACCAAAATTGACATCAGAAGAGACTCTTAAACTTGACCTTGAGCAAAGAGTAGCTAAAGCCAATGGAAGAAATGACAAGATAAAAGAGCTTAACAGAAGATTTCAAAGAGCAGCTTGATCAGGCAGAGCCAAATATTATAATGAAATGTGCAAAGACCTGGAGTTAAAAAAACAAAAGGGAAGAACATGCTCAGCATTTCTCAAGCTGAAAAAAACTGAGGAAAAATATTAAGCCTCAAGTCATAATACTGAAAGTTTCTATGGGCAAAATATTGAATGATTCATGACACATCAAAAGTAGATGGGAGAAATGCACAGAGTCACTGTACCAAAAATAACTGGAAGATCTTCATCCATTTCAGGAGGTGCCATATGATCAAGAAGCAATGGTACTGAAGGAAATAGTCAAAGCTGCACTGAAGGAACTGCAAAAGAACAAGGCTCCAGGAATTGATGAATACTCATTGAGATGTTTCAACAAACAGATGCTCCACTGGAGGCACTCACTCGGTTATGCCAAGAGATTTGGAAAACAGGTACCTGGCCAACTGACTGAAGGAGATCCATATTTGTACCCAAAGAAAGGTGATCCCACAGAATGTGGAAATATTCAAAGAATATCATTAATATTGCACTCAAGTAAGATCTTACTGAAGATAATTCAAAAACAGTTGCAGCAGTATATTGACGGAGAACTTCCAGAGGTGCAAGCTGGATTCAGAAGAGGATGTGGAACAAGGGAAGTCATAGCTGCTGTCAGATGGATCCTGGCTCAAAGCAAAGAATACCAGAAAGATGTTTACTTGTGTTTTATTGACTATGCAAAGGCAT
>NW_006921864.1:4202126-4203685 GCF_000298275.1 Orycteropus afer afer | reverse complement strand
ACATGCCATGGTATTTTTAATTGTCTTATATGCATGTGAGAGCTGGGAGATGAATAAGGAAGATGAAAGAAAAGTTGATGCTTTTGAGTTGTGGTGCTGGTGAAGAATGCTGAAAGCACCATGGATTGCTAAAAGAACTAACAGACCTGTCCTAGAAGAAGTGCAACTGGAATGCTCTTTGGAAGTGAAAATGACCAGACTTTGTCTCACCAAAAGGTCATGTTGTCAAAAGGAACCATTCCTTGGAGAAGAATGTCATTCTTGGTAAGGTGGAGGGTTGACAAAAGAGGGGAAGGCCCTCAATGGGATGGATTGACACAGTGGCAGTGGTGATGGGCTCAAGTATTGCAAAGATTATGAAGCTGGCAAGGGACTGGGTGGTGTTTCGTTCTGCTGTGCATAGGGTCACTATGAGTCAGACACAACTCGATGGCACCTAACAACAATAACTGCCAATCTTGGGACTGTTTCTGGACTTGCCATATTGCTTGATAATCTTGGGACTGTGCCATTTCACTTGTTGACCTTCAGTTTGTCAGCTTCAGCAGCCAGACTCCAGCAGCTGTCTGGGTTAAGAGAAGCCTCCAACTCCAGTGGGCCAGGAGCAAGAGACAGAGCTGAAGCCTAAGGTTCAGGGGCCTTCACCCAGCCCCAGGAGCCAACACTTTCAACTTAGAGTTCTAGCTTCCTAAAGGGTAAGAAAATAAATCCCAGTTTGTTAACATCATCCAATTGTGGTTAGAGCAGCATTAGAAAATCAAAACAACCTCCCTTCCCCAGGCTGATGTTATATTCACCCTGACCCTATATCATGGTAATAGCAGAGATCCCACTGTGGGGAGCACAGTGGCACCTTCAGGATCTCTATATTACTTGTGCTGTGCTTGTGTATCCTCTTCCTGCATCCCTCTACCTACACTCCATCTAAATAATTCAGCCCTGCCAAGTTTAACTGTTACTTGGCTCAGTCGCTTATTATGGAGTCAGTGGGTGGCACAAACACTTAACACTTGACTGTTCTCCAAAAGGTTTGCAGTATGAGTCTACTCAAAGGAACCTCAGAGGAAATACCTGGCAATCTACTTCAGAAAAATAAGGTATTGAAAACACTATGGAGCACAGTTAGTTCTACACTGACACACATGGTTGGGTTCACCATGAGTTTGAATCAGCTTCATGGGAACTTGTTGGTTGGTTTGACTTTATTACTGAATTATCTGGAAAACATTTTTATGTGTAAACTCAGAAAAAAAAAATAAACCACTGAGTAAGTGATCATGAGTGATTTTTTTCCTAGCTTCTTTATACATTTGGTATTTCCATTTTTTTTCTACAATATTGTTGTTCTTCTTGTTAGGTGCCATCAAGTCATCTCTAACTCATAGTGACTCTATGTACAGCAGAACCAAACACTGCCCAGTCCTGTGCCAGCCCCAACATCCTTGCTACACCTGAGGCTATCATTGTCACAATCTTGTCAATCCAATTTGTCGAGGGCCTTCCTTTTTTTTTTTGTTGACCCTTCACTTTACCAAGCATGATATCCTTCTCCAGGGAAT
>NW_006921864.1:4195420-4201680 GCF_000298275.1 Orycteropus afer afer | reverse complement strand
CAATTGAAAATACCATGGCTTGTGTTAGGTGCACCTTAGTCTTCAAGGAGATATCTTTGCTCTTGAATACTTGAAATGGGTCTTTTGCAGCAAATTTGCCCAATGCAATATGCCTTCTGATGTCTTGACTGCTGCTTCCGTTGGTGTTCTTTGTAGAACCATGTCTTTGACAACTTCAACTTTTTCTGCATTTATCATGATGCTTGATGCTGCTTATTGGTCCAGTTACAAGGACTATTTTTTTTTTTTCCTTTATATTGAGGTGCAATCCATACTGCAGACTGCAGTCTTCGATCTTCATCAACAAGTGCTTCAAGTCATCCTCACTTTCAGCAAGCAAAGCTGTGTCATCTACATATCACAGGTTGTTAATGAGTCTTGTTCCAATCCTGATGCCACATTTTTCTTCATATAGTCCATCTTCTCAGGTTATTTGCTCAGCATATAGATTGAATAAGTATGGTGAAACTATACCACCCTGACACATCCCCTTCCTGATTTAAGCCATGAAGTATCCTCTTGTTCTGTTCAAAAGATAGCATCCTGATCTATGTACTGGTTCCTCATGAGCACAATTAAGTGTTCTGAAATTCCCATTCTTCTCAATGTTATCCATAATTTGTTATGATCCACCCAATCAAATGCTTTTGCATAGTCAGTAAAACATAAGTAAATCTTTCTGATATTCTTTGCTTTCAGCCAAGATGCATCTGACATCAACTGTGATATCCCTTGTTCCACATCCTCTTCCGAATCCAGCTTGCATTTCTAGAAGCTCTCTGTCGATGTACTGCTGCAACCGTTTTTTAATTATCTTCAGTAAGTTTTTACTTGCTCTTGATATTGATACATTGTTCAATAATTTCCACATTCTATAGGATCACATTTCTTTGGAATGAGTAAAAATAGGGATCTCTTCCAGTCAGATGGCCAGGTAGCTGTCTTCCATATTTCTTGTCTTAGCTGAGTGAGTGCCTTCAACACCGCATCCATTTTTTGAAACAGCTCAATGGATATTCTGTCAATTCCTGGAGACTTGTTCTTTGCCAACTCTTTCAGTGCAGCCTGGACTTCTTCCTTCCTTCAATACTATTGGTTCTTGATCATATGTCACCTCTTGAAATAGATGAACATTGACCATTTTTCTTGGTACAGTGACTCTGTGTATTCCTTCCATCTTCTTTTGATGTTTCTTGAATCATTCAATACTTTGCCCATAGATTCTTTCAATATTGCAACTCAAGACTTAAATTTTTTCTTCTGCTCTTTCACCTTAAGAAATGCTGAGCCTGTTCTTTCCTTTTGGTTTTCTAACTCCAGGTCTTTGCACATTTCAGTATAATAATTAGCTTTGTTTTCTTGAGCTGCTCTTTGAAATATTCTGTTCAGCAATTTTATCTTGTTATTTCTTTCATTTGCTTTAGCTACTCTTCCTTCAAAGGCAAATTTCAGAGTCTTTTCTGACATCCATCTTGGTCTTTTCTTCCTTTCATGTCTTTTTAATGACCTATTGCTTTCTTCATGGGTGATGTTCTTTATGTCATCCCACATTTCCTCTGGTTTTTGGTCATTGGTGTTCAATGCATCAAATCTATTCTCTAGATGGTCTCTAAATTCAGGAAGGTTATATCCAAGGTCATATTTTGGCTCTCATGGACTTGTTTTAATTGTCTTCAACTTCAATTTGAACTTGCGTATGATCTGTTGATGGTCTGTTCCACAATCAGCTCCTGACCTTGTTTTGGCTGAAGATATTGAGCTTCTCCATCGCCTCTTACCACAGATGTAGTCGATCTGATTACTGTGCACTGCATGTGGTGATGTTCACATGTATAGACATTGTTTGTGTTGTTGAAAATAGGCATTTGCAATGAATAAGTCGTTGGTCCTGCAAAATTCTCTCATGTGATCTCCAGCGTTTTTTCTATCACCACAGCCAAATTTTCCAACTACCGATGATTCTTTGTTTCTGACTGATACATTCCAATCATCAGTGATAATCAGCACATCTTCATTGCATGGTCAGTCAATTTCGGAGTGCAGAAGTTGGTAAAAATCTTAATTATCCTCCTCTTTGGCTTTGGTGCTTGGTGCATAGATTTGAAAAATAGTAGTATTAATTGGTCTTCCTTGTAGGTGTATGGATATTATCCTATCACTGACAGCATTGTGCTTCAGGATAGATCTTGAAACATTCTTTGTGACGATGAATGCCATACCATTCTTTTTCAGTTTGTCACTCCTGGAACCGTTGATTTTATGGGTGTCTGATTCAAACTAGCCCATACCAGTCAGTTTCAGCTCCCTAATGCCTGAGTTATCAACCTTTATGCATTCTATTTCATTTTTGACAACTTTTAACTTTGCTAGATTCATACTTCATACATTCCATGTTCTGATTATTAATGGATGTGTGCAGCTGTTTCTTCTCATTTTGAGTCATGCCACATCAGCAAATGGAGGTCCCAAAAGTTCTACTCTATCCACATCATTAAGGTGGGCTCTACTCTGAGGAGGCAGCTCTTTCCTGTCATATTTTGAGTGCCTTACAAACTGAGGGGCTCATTGCACTATATTGGGCAATGTTTCAGCTTTCCAGTAATATATCAGACAGTGTTTTACTGCTCTTTATAAGGTTTTCACTGGCCAATTCTTTGAGAAGTGGATGGCCTCCTCCTCCTTCTGAATCTGTCTTAGTCTGGAAGTTCTGCTGAAACTTGACAACCATGGGTAACCCTGTTGGCATTTGAAACACTGGTGGCATAGCCTCCAGCCTCACAGCAATACTCAAGCCACCATGGTACGACAAACTGAGAGACAAGTTCATCTCCCTTAGCTGTTTCAAACTGTTCTGCTATCTTCCTGACCTCTCCCCTTACCTGTTCTGACCATCCCACTGGCTCCCACTTCCTGCCTGGGGCTCTCCCCATACCTATTTCCTTTCTAAAGTAAGCATGTATAATTTTAGTTAATTTACATAAATCCTAAATGCACATGATTTTTAAATAAATAATGCAATAAATTATTCAAAAATAGTATATTTGAAAACACAATGAAAAACCACTAATTGAAATATTGAATTAAATATGAGGAAAATTATATTTTAAGAACTAGATGTGGAGAACAAGAGTATTAAAAGGATGCATGTTGGAGAAAATATGGCATTAAAATCAACAGAAATGACAAATGCATAGGGCTGTACCCAATGTATGCCCATCCTTTTGCCTTCAAGCAGATTCTGACTCATAGTGACTCTACAGAAGAAAATAGAACCACTCCATAGGATTTCCAATGCTCTATTCTTTATGGAAGCACATTGACACATCTTTCTTACATGGAGCTTCTGGTGGGTTCTAACCACTAACATTTCTGTTAGCATCTGAGCTCTTCACCACTGTGCCATCAGGGCTCCTTTTCCAATATAGGCAGCATCCTATTAATCACATCACATTCATGTGCCTACAAATCAAAAAACCAAACTCACTGCCATCAAGTCAATTCCAATTCATAGCAACCTCCTTTGGGTTTCTAAGGCAGTAAATCTTTATGGGAGTAGATTGCCCAGTCTTCCTTCTGTGGAGTGGCTGGTGGGTTTGAACCTTTAGAGAGCATAAATTGTAGATTTCATCAAATTTGTTGTTGTTGTAGTTATGTGCCATTGAGTCGGACCCAACTCATAGCGACCCCTCCTTGGGTTTCCAAGTCAGTATCACTATGGAAGTAGATTGCCCCATCTTCCTTCCAAACAGTGGCTGGTAGGTTTGAACAACCAGCCTTCTGGTTAGCAGCCAAGTGCCTTAGGCACTATGCTACCAGAGCTCCCTCATCAAATATAGGTCTACAGTATTTAAAAGAGCAAACAAAAATGCAGTAAATCCCAAATGCAGTACACAGTGTATTGACTGACAGATTGTGGTCTGCACAGGGTTTTTATATCAACTATTCCAAAAATAAATGAGTACTGGCTCCTAAATTTTCCTCAATTTTTTTTTAATAAGAAAAAGTCATGTATATACATGTGTGTATGTATGTACACATATGTATGTAATTCATGTATATATAAAATATAGATATATATAATGTATGTACAAAGATAGATGATAGAAAATTACTTAAAAATAGCTCAGTTGTGTGGAAGTGAAGCTGGCATTTTGTATTCCACTGGGTTGGGATTTAAAATTTATATGGATAATTCATATGCCAATATTTCAACAAATCTGAAATGATTTAAGATTATAAATGTGGATTGAATATCCTCAACATGAAAATTAGGAGAATCAGAGGGAAAAAATATTTTCTGAGACTAAATAAGCTGCTGATAATTAAAACTTCAGTTAGCTATAACAAATATATCTGGATTTTTTCAAGTTTAATTCAGCTGTTTGGAGTCAGTCAGCAGAGAGAAAAATGCCTGTCTCCCTGGCTCCTTAGGTCTTCCCATCCTCAGTAGTAGCATGATTATTGAAGAGTGAGGGATGATTCTGCTTCACTGTCTTACATTCAGAAAACAGTAACTTTCTACTGCCTCCTCTTCAGCTTATTCTGTGTATTGAGTCTTGCTGAAGGGAGAGAAACTATTTTGGGGGTGTTTGCCTGTTCTCCCTGGACATTTTCTCTCACAACCATTGAGATGTCCTTTGAATTTCTTATTGTTATTAGTTTCCATTAAAGCTACAATTAATTTAGCAGTTTTGAATCTAGTACACCAACTCCTCACTTTTGACCATCTTGTTATCTGACATTTCACATTTATGACAACTTTGACAAAATTCTAACATGGTGCCTCTGATGGTCCAGACCTCTATGGAGTCTAGTGGCCAGGCCCTGGGCCACCTCAGTGCAAGGGAGGCCTGTGTAATGACTGGGCCACAGAATGGACTGCAGCACAGGCTATGACAGGATGAAGCAAGTTCACAGAAGGGCACAGGGAGGCAAGTAGAGAGCCTGAAGGTGCCAGGAAGGTCAGTGGGGTGAAGAAGAAAGGAGGGAAGAGTGAAGAACGAAATGGGGTTGTGAGGCTGGAGTGAATTGAGGATGAGCAGGGGTCTCCCACCTGAGGTAGGTAATATCAGAGATGGCAAGCAGAGAACAAGTGGGGCTTCTCCCCAGGGTGGGAAGCAGGAGGTGGTGGATGGCAGAAAACACCTGACAACCACCATCACCACCAACAACAACCATTTGCAGCTCCACAGTAGTAGGAAAGGTGTAATAGGGAAGGGGGCCCACTGTGCCACCCACATCCTGAGACACACCAGGGGCATCTGACAGATAGTAAGAAACAGGGGGGTGGGGAAACTGGTGCCAAAGATGTGACATAGCCCCTGAACTCTCACATATGTTCAATTTTGAACTTCTGGAACTTAACCATGCCGATAAATGAAGAGTGAAGTTATATGTCTTTGTTCTTTGCCATTTGAGTTCAGGGGTAGGAGTGGGGTATGGAGAAGAAGATAAAAAATGAATATGAAAACTATATGAAATGCTTTCCCACAATGAATCAGACCCTTAGTAGAAAGTTGTCAGTGGTAATTCTTAGAGAAAGACAAACAATATGATCAGTTTCTTCTATAAAATATTGTCAAATTGTAAATAAACAAATTTTAATTACACACAAGGCAGAATATCAACAGGAAACATAGCTTTGAAATATGACAATCTTTTCACAAATTGTTGTTATTGTTGCTGTTTTAAATTTTATATTAATTCACTATTGTAATGATTCCATCTAATCTACTTAGGAAGTGACATGTATATCTCTTCCTCCTACTTTGCATGCTGAGTTGTTCACTTAAATTCAGACATATAACCACTTCTCCCATGCTACTTCTTCGAGAAACTATCTACTTTCTGTTAGAAGAGTGATCAATTTCCAGTTCAAATTTAAGTTTATGGGGAAGAATAGTCAGTGATCATGTTTGAGGTCACACTTATTTTGTTATCATTAAAAGACCAGGACATGAATACTCAGTAAGTATTTTTCAAGATGATCCATGTCATACTGCACAGTATTGAACTGAATTTACATTTTACAGGATAATCTTCAGTGAGGCTACATTATTTTGCCTGAACTTATTATTTTACATGAATTGCCTGATTAACAAGTATAAGTATCATCAAGAAATCTATTAGATGATTTTTAGTTGTTATTAGGTGCTATTGAGTCAGATGCAATGTCACTGTGTACAACAGAACTAAATATTGCATGTCCTGTTCCATCCTTATAATTATTGTTATATGTCTTAGACTAGGTTCTGTAAAGA
>NW_006921864.1:4189276-4195320 GCF_000298275.1 Orycteropus afer afer | reverse complement strand
ATATATATATATATGTGTGTGTGTGTGTGTGTGTGTGTGTGTGTGTGTGTGTATCTATATATATAAAGAGAGAAATTTATCTCAGGGAAGTGACTCACACAGTTGTAAACGTTGGCAAGTCCCAAGTTCATGGGTCAAAGATGAAGCTGGAGGATTCCCCTGACTCAGATATCTGCAGGGGCTGATGAACCCAAGATTGGCAGACAGCATAGCAGGCTGTTGACTGCTGTGGATGACAAATCCAAGATCAGCAGGTAAAATAGAAGATTTTTGGCTCAGAGGCTGAGAAGGTAAGAAATCCAAGATTGGCAGATATTATGGTAGGATGTTGATTAATTCAGCTGCAAAAACCAGATGATGATAAGCTAGGTGCAGGACCCAGATCCAACAGAAGGTCCAAGAATGTTCCCAGGATGTCTATGTATATATATATTGGAAGCATGCCAATCCCCTCAGGAAATTATCTTTCAACTGGTTGGCTTCTCACTGCATATCTCACCATGGAAGTGACTATCTACCTCAGATTTCATCATGGGAACAACACCACCACAGCTACTAAACAACTTAGGATGGTGGTCCAGACAACTATCACAATCACCCCTTGTCATCTTGGCATATGTATAGGTCTCCTTAAACCACACATAACATCTAAATAAAGACAATTATAAAGTCATACCTGTGCCTAACATGTTACAACTAATACAGGTACAACTGAAAATACATTAACCCTCTTTACATGTTATATTTTATAACTGAAGAAAACAAAAATATCTGATGCACACATACAATGAAGAAATACTCATAGCAATAACAGTTCTCATTTCTGCAACTGGCATAGTTATAGCTGGTATTTAGAACTACCTTCTTCCACCACCCATTCTGAATTCCCCTTGACCTCAGCAAGCACCTCAACTGCTTGTGGTTCTTTGCCTGATGGAGTGACTCAAATCTTCATTCCTGAGGGGTCTGGGCCATTAGTAGTCATATCAGAATTGGGTTGCTGTAGTTTTTTGTTGACTTTAATCACTGGGTATAGTAGTACTAAGAGACATCCTAAAGAATCTCCTATGTTCCAGACATATTCTTCTTCACCTCCCTTAATATATTATCAATCCAATTTCCCTTTAGTAATCAAGATAAATCACACCAGACAATACAGTAATTCCCTTCTGTACCTGTTAATCCACGGGCATAAGGAGTCCAAAATGGCCAGGTAGCATTCTTAACTTCCAGTTCAATGGAATCAATATTGTTTCTCCAAGTGGGAGTGTTCCTTCCTTTGACTTTAAGACCTCTCAACTCAAAGAGCATAAGGTTGCAGGGACAGGAAGCAAGAATTTTTTGAGTGGGTCACTAGGGGTGACATTGAGTGGTGCCACTCCCATTTCCACCCCATGGTATCTGGACCAGTGAATGCTGACTATTGGAGAAATAGCACATATATAGGATGCTTGTTTAGAGCATATACAGCCTCCTGGAGAACATTGCCCCAAACCTGCAATGTATTGCCACCTCGCTGGTGCCGTAATTGTGGTTTTAGAAGGCCATTCCATAATTCTAACAAGCCAGCTGCTTCAAGATGATGAGTAACATGATAAGACCAGTGAATTCCACACACATAGACACATTGTCACATTTCATTTGCTGTGACATGATCCCTTGATCCAAGGCACTGTTGTGTGAGATACCATGACAGTGAATAAGGCATTCTGTAAGTCTATGGATGGTAGTTTTGGCAGAAGAAATTTGTGCAGGGAAGACAAATCCATACATGCCCAGAGTTAATTTCTATTCCAGTAAGATCAAAAGACTGCCCGTTCTATGATGGAAGTGGTCCAATGTATTCAATCTTACACTAGGTTGCTGGATGATCACCCCAAGGAATATTTCCTTATCTTGGTTACTGTTGCTGGCAGATTGGGCACTCAGCAGTGGCTGTAGTCAATTTGTTCTTGGTGAGTGGAAGTCCATGTTGCTGAGCCCATCCCTCCACCCTGCCACCATGGCCACTTTTGTCATGAGCTCATTGGGAAGTGATAGGAGTAGCTGGGGGAAAAAGATGACTGGTTTCCACAGAATGTGTCATCCTATCCACTTGATTGTTAAAGTACTCCTCTGCCAAGGACACCCTTTGGTGAGCGTTATCATGAGGAACAAATAACTTCTTTTTGTCCCATTCAGAGAGATCTGTCTACATATCTCTTCACCATAACACTTTGTCATCAATTTTCCAAACACTTTCTTTCCAAGTCCCTCACTATCCAGCCAAGCTATTGGCCACAGTCCATGAGTCAGTATACAATCATTCTCCTTCTATGCAAAGTGAATAACCAGACACAATGCTTGAAGTTCTGCATGTTAAGAAGATTTCCTTTCACCACTGTCCTTGAGGGAGGTCACAGAAAGGGGCTATAGTACTGCTGCTGTTCACTTTTAAGTGGTACCTACCTATCACCTAAAACTATCTGTAAAGTAGGCATGAGTTTTCTCTTCCTCAGTCAACTGATTGTAAGAATCTCTTCATGAGGCCATAGGTACAAATTGGAAGAGGGAAGATAATATGACTGAGGGTTGACTATAGTAATTTGGGCAACATCCTCATGCAACTTGTGCCTTCAGATCATACTTTAGCCCAATCTCTTATATATCAATTCCATTTAATGATGGAGTGCTGCTGAACACGACCAAATTTATGATTCTGTAGGTATGTAGGACACCCAGTTCAAGAAAGGCAACTCAGGCCACATGATGACATGGTGGTCCATGATTAGATGTTCAGTCTCCACTAAGGCCCAGTAACATACAAAAAGCTGTTTCTCAAAAAGAATAGTAGTTAACTGCAAAGAATGACAGGGATTTACTCTAAAATCCTAAGGATCTGAGCTGCAATAGGGGACTGCCACAGACTCCAAATGGCATCTCTCTCTCTCTCTGTGACTGTCACTTCAAGCACCATTGGATCAGCTGGATGATATGGCCCAAGTGGCAGAGAGGCTTGTACAGCAGCCTGAACCTGTTGTAGATCCTTCTGTTGTTCTGGGCCCCACTCAAAACTAGCAGCTTTTCAAGCAACTTGATAAATAGGCCAGAGTAGCACACCCAAATTCCAAAATCCAAAGAGGCCCACCAGACATTGCACCTCTTTTTTAGTTGTGGGAGGGGCCAGATGTGATAACTTATCCCTCACTTTAGTAGAAATATCTCAATATGGCCCACACCACTGGTCCCCTAACAAATTCACTGAAATGAAAGATGCCTGAATTTTTGTTGGGTTAACTTGCTACCCTCTAACATGCAGATGTCTCACCAATAAGTCTAGAGTCACTGATACTTCTTCCTTACTATGTTTGATCAGCATAATGTCATCAATATAATGGCCAAGTATGATGTCTTGTGGAAGGGAAAGGCATATGGAGGTCAAATTATTGATGGAATGTTAGGCCAAGTCCATCTCACAGTGTGTCCAGTGGGTCCCTGAACCCATTCTGCTCTGATTTCTCCAGTTACAGAATATATAATTGGAATAGATATACTCCGCAATTGACAGAAGCCCCACATTAGACCCTTGACATGTGGAATGAGGGTTATTATGCTATGAAAAGCCAAGTGGAAGCCCTTAGAACTCTCCTTACCTAGGAAAATAGTAAACCAAAAACAATATCACACTCTTGGATGGATTGCAGAGATTAGTGCCACTACTAAGCACTTGAAGAATGCAGGAACAGTGATTTTCACATATCCATTTAACTCACCTGTTTGTCTTGTGCAAAAAAATAGATGAGAGTGGATTATCATAAACTTAATCAGGTGGTGACTCCAATTGCAGCTGCTATTCCAGATGTGGCTTCCTTGCTTGAGCAAATTAACACTTCTCCTGGTAACTAGTATGCAGCTATTTATCTGTCCAATGCCTTTTTCTTAATACCAATTTTGAAGGCTCACCAGAAGCAGTTTGCCTTCTGCTGGCAATGCAAACAATACACTTTCACCATGTTACTTCAGGGGTATATTAACTCCCAGCACTATATTATAACTTAGTCTACAAATAACTTGATTGCCTTTCCCTTCCACAAGACATCGTACTCGGCCATATTGATGACATTATGCTTATCAAACATAGTAAGGAAGAAGTATCAATGACTCTAGACTTATTGGTGAGACATCTGCATGTTAGACGGTAGCAAGTTACTGCAACAAAAATTTTTATTCTCCTCTCTCTCTTATCTCTGAAGAGTATAGAAAGATATTTCCCAGAACATAATTTTGTAGATGTCTTCCATTGTCATGGTAGGGGTGGATATAACAACAATCAATCTCTTTTGATAGGAATTTCTCAGCAGTGGACTGATTTGGAATGTTCTATGACAGGTTTGAATATTGGATTCATGCCATATCTGGAGCCCCCTATCTCTGCATAGATCTCTACAAGTTGAACCATGAATAGGCTCCTATTCCAAGTGAACAGAGTCTCAATCCAAAGGAGAATAGGTCTTCTCTGACTTTGCTCTTCCAATGCCTGAAAACAAAGTGTGTTTCATTTATTTTACCCCAGGGAATATTTCAAAATTTTAGTGTAAAAAACAATTCAATGTTAGTATAAGTTAACATTGGAGATATAATTGTCTACCAAAATAGCAGCATGAGGGAATGAGTCACTAAAAAATTTATAATCTGTGTCTATTTTAAAGCAAGTGCTCTTTTCCTTATAGCAGTAACAATGCACCTAAAGAAGCAGATTAATGTAAAAAATTTTTTTGAACCATAAAACGTGTATATTTAATATTTACTGTCATTATCATTATGAAAAATTCATAATATTATCAAAGCAACACAAATTTTACTCTCTTACTAAATCTATTATGTGATCATTTTGTTTTTGAGGTTTTCCACTACCTGGAATTCTTCCAGGTAAACAGACCACAGGTCTTCTTTTTAAATGAAATCTAAACCCATCTGAGTTTTCATCCTGCCCATTGGTTCAGCATTACTAATAAGATACAAGATTCCACAATTTGGGACTCACTGATACTTTCTCAGTCTTTCCTCTTGTCTCACAAAGCAGAGACTGGCTCTCTGGTTTCCACGTAGGTAGAACTGTTAAACAGACCCATTGTCATTGAGTTGACACCAACTCATAGTGACCCTATAAGATAGACTAGAAATGCCCCATATGATTTCCAATGGTGAAAATCTTTATGGAAGCAGACTGCAACTTCTTTCTCCTGTGGAGCAGCTAGTAGGTTCAAACCACCAACTTCTTAATTAGTAGCCTTGTGCTATAATCACTGTGCCACTAGGGCTCTTTAGGGCTCTTGCACAGGTAGTTCATTTATTTGGACTATTTCTCCCTAAGAAATTTACCTATTAACTTTGAGAATTCAAAAGCCAGGGAAAAATTCCCCTTCTTTGTTTTCTTATATCACATTGTCTTAGTTATCTAGTATTGCTGTAATAGAAATACCACAAATTAATGGATTTAACAAACAGAAATTTATTTTCTCACAGTTTAAGAGGATAGAAGTCTAAATTCAGGGTGTGGCTCTCGAGGAAGGCTTTCTGTCTCTGCTGGTTCTGGAGGAAGTCCTTGTCTCTTTGAGCTTTGCTCCTGGGCAATCTTTATGTGGCTTGGCATTTCTCTTCCCCATTTTTACTGGCTACCTTCAGTTTAATTTCTTTATATCTCAAGAGAGATATTGACTCAAGATATACTCTACATGAATTCTGCCTCATTAACACAGCAAAGACAACCCATTCCCAAATGAGATTATAATCACTATAGGCATAGAGGGAAGGATATACAACAATATTATAATCTCTATAGGCATAGAGGTTAGGATATACAACACATATTTTTGGGGGACATAATACAATCCATAACATTTCACCCTTTAACTCCCAAAAAAGCAATGTCCTTGTTACCTGCACAGCACATTCACCAAATTATGTTATGCAAAACTTTTAAATCAACTCCAAGTCCAAAGTCTGATCTTCTGAATCATCTATATAGAATATGGGGGAGACTTCAAACATATTCCATCCAGGGG
>NW_006921864.1:4165893-4186966 GCF_000298275.1 Orycteropus afer afer | reverse complement strand
GTGTTTGCAATGAACCAGTCATTGGTCTTGCAAAATTCTACCATGTGAGTTCCAGAGTTATTTCTGTCACCAAGGCCAAATTTTCCAACTACCTGTGATTCTTCTTTGTTTCCAACTTTTGCATTCCAGGACCAGTGATAATTAACACATCCTGATTGCATATTCATTCAATTTCAGACTGCAGAAGCTGATAAAATTCTTCAATTTCCTCATCTTTGGCTTTGGTGGTTGGGGCATAAATTGGAATAATATTCGTATTAACAGTCTTCCTTGTAGGCATACAGATATTATCTTGCCACTGTCAGCACTGTACTTCAGGACTGATCTTGAAACATCCTTTGTGATGATGAATGTCACGCCATTCCTCTTCAAAATGTCATTCCCAGCATAGTAGACCATATGGTTTTCTGATTCAAAATGGCCAAAACCAGTCCATTTCAGCTCACTAATGCCGAGGATATCATCTTTATGCATTCCATTTCATTTTTGACAACTTCCAATTTTCCTAGATTCATACTTTGTACATTCCATGTTCCAATGATTAATGGATGTCTGCAGCTGTTTCTCTTCAATTTGAGCGGTGCCACATCAGCAAATGGAGGTCTCAAAAGCTTTACGTTATCCATAGGAGTAAGGCTGGGTTTACTCAGATGATGCAGCTCTTTCCCAGTCCTATTTTGAGAGCCTTCTAACCTAACCAGACTATTCATAAAGTTGCATGGTAATGTATCAAACAGTGTTTCTTTGCTATTCATAAGGTTTTCCCTGGCCAATTCTTTGAGAAGTGGGTGGCCCCTTCCTTCTTCCTAGTCTGTCTCAGTCTGTAAGCTGGGCTGATACCTGTGCACCATGTGCATCCCACTGGGTTTGAAACATAAGTGGCCCAGCCTGAAAACTGACATCAACATGTCACCATGTTAGGACAAACCTACAGACAAGTTTGTCTCTCTGTTGGAAACCTCTTGTACCACCCTTACCTGGGTCCCTGCAGCTGACTGCTCCTCTGTCTGGGTTCCTGGCTTTTAATCTCCTTTCTCCCACCCTGCTTCTTTGGGCATGCCTGAGTTCCCTCTCCTCACCTGGATACCTGTTTCTGACAAAGCAGACATCTCCACAAATGGGAGAATTTGGAAGAAAGGAACAAGTCTACAAAGAAGTCCAAAACCCAGCAGAACACATTGCATTAGCTCTCAAGGCTTGCAAATAACCCTTTGTTCTCTGAGGCCATCTGAGCAATTGCCCTGCCATCTAGACTCTTTGTGTGAGCCAACCACTCTAATTCTGGGTAGAAGCCTATAAACCCTGGGCTTCAAACCTGCCTTTTGGGCTCATTGAAATGACAACCCTACTCCCATAATGTTGTACAATTCTCCTAGTGTATCTGATCAGGGATCCAAACAATTAGGAGCTCTGGTAGCTTAGTGCCTAAGGCACTTGACTGCTAACCA
Source organism: Orycteropus afer afer (assembly GCF_000298275.1). NCBI lineage: Eukaryota > Metazoa > Chordata > Mammalia > Tubulidentata > Orycteropodidae > Orycteropus > Orycteropus afer. Next base: position 4,185,518 of record NW_006921864.1, on the reverse strand, counting down.
GAAGACTGGTCATTCAACCCCCTCAGCCACTCCTTGGAAGGAAGATGGGGCAATCTATTTCTGTAGTGATACTGCCTTGGAAACCCAAGGAGGGGTCACTGTGAGTCGGGTCTGACTTGACGGCATGTAACAACAACAACAGGCTCCATTCCAATGCATCCATTCTTCTGCAAAATAATAATAATAATAAACTCAACTGCAGTCGAGTTGATTCAACTCATAGTGACCCCCACAGCTTCCAAAGCTATAAATCATTACAGAAGCAAATTACCCAGTATTTCTTCTGTGGTGTGGCTGGTGGGTTTGAATCAAGGACCTCAGCAGCCAAAAGCCTTAACCACTACACCACCAGAGTTCCACAATTCTTCTGCAGTCAAATTAGTTGAAGGGGAGTTGTCTTTCCAGTGTGGCTTGCTCCTGTATATATATATGGAGAGACCTTGAGAAAGGTTTCCAGCTTTTTGTTTGTTTGAGGATCTTGCATTTGGCCCATTATCATCTCCAGTTCTTGAACTTAAGCCAGTGGCCTCTTATGTTGCCAATGATCTGAGGATTGTTGTCTTTGTAGGCTTTGAGCCAGTATTTGCCAGCCTCAGCAGCCAACAACCTGCTATACTATCTGCCAATTTTGAGTTCTTCAGCCCCTGCAGCTGCATGAGTCAGGAGAAATATACAGCTTGCTCCAGTGGGCCTGGAAGGAGCCCTTGCAGCTGCGTGAATCAGGATAAACCCAAGCTTGTTCTAGTAGGCTTGGAAGTCAGAGTTGAAGCTCAAGGTCAAGGGGACTCCACTAAGCCCTCAGAGCCAGCATTTTGAGCTCTGACTTCTGGCCTACCATTCCCCTAGAGTCAGCAATCTGTATTTGGATTTACAAATCTCCTAAACTGTAAGATAATAAATTTCTGTCTGTTGAAACCAACAATGTCTAGTATTTCTTTTATAGCAACAATAGAGAATTAAGATAGAATTTGGTATCAGGAGTGGGGCACTGCTCTAACAAACAAAAAAAACAAATTCACTGCCATCGAGTTGATTCAACTCATAGCAACCTCTCCTTGGATTTCTGAGGCAGTATCTCTATGGAAGTAGATAGCCCAATCTTCCTTCTGAAATACGTAAAATGTTGAAGGAGTTTTTGGAATTGGGTAATGAATAGGGGCTAGATGTCCAAGACAGATGCTGACTGTGGATCGAAGTAAAATGAAATCCTTGACAATTTCAATCTTTTCTCCATTTGTCGTATTGTTTATTGATCCAGTTGTGAGGATTTGTGTTTTCTTTATGTTAAGGAGCAATCCATACTGAAGGTTGTAGTCACCGATCTTTATCAGTAAGTGCTTCAAGTTATCTTCACTTTCAGCAAGCAAGTTGTGTCATCTGCATATCATATTTTGTTAATGAATCTACCTCAAATCCTGATGTGGTATTCTTCTTGTAGTACAATTTATCTGATTACTTCCTCAGCATATAGATTAAATAAATATGGTGAAAAGATTCAATTATAAGGCACACCTTCCTTGATTTAAACCATGCAATATGCCCTAATTTTGTTTGAAAGATTACCTCTTGATTTATCTGTAGGTTCCTCATGAGAGCAATGAAGTATTCTAGAATTAGTATTCTTCACATGGTTACCCATAATTTGTTATAATCCACATAATTGAGTGTCATTTCATAGGCAATAAAAAACAGGTAAACCTCTTTCTGGTGTTCTTTGCTTTCAGCCAAGATTGGTCTGACATTAGCAATGACATCTCTTGGTTCACACTCTCTTTTGAATCCACCTTGAATTTCTGGCAATTCCTTGACCATGTAATGTGGCAACTATTTTTTTATTTTTCTTCAGCAAAATTTTACTTACATGTAATATTAATGATATTGTTCAATAATTTTCACATTCTTTGGTTTAACTTTCTTTTGAAAGGACACAAATATAAATCTTTTCCAGTCAGTTGGCCAGTTAGCTGTCTTCCATATTTCTTGCCATAAATGAGTAAGTACCTCCAGCACTGCATCTGTTTGTGGAAATACTTCAATGGATATTCTGTCAATTCCTGAAACCATGTTTGTCTCCAATGCCTTCAGTGCAGCTTGGACTTCTTCCTTCAATACTATTGATTCTTAATCATATGCTACCTCCTTAACTGTTGAACACTGACCAATTCTTTTTTGGTACAGTAATTCTGAGTATTCCTTCAGTCTTCTTTGATATTTCCTGCATTATTCAATATTTTTCCTATAGAAACCTTTAATATTGCAGATCTAAGCTTAAATTTTTTCTTCAGTGTTTTCAGCTTGAGAAATGCCAAGCTCTTCCTTTTGATTTTTTAACTTCAGGTTTTTTCAATATCATACTTAATTTTGTCTTCTTCATTGCCATTTGAAATCTTCTGTTCAGCATTTTTACTTCATCATTTATTCCATTTATTTTAGCTACTTTCTGTTCAAGAGCAAGTTTCACAATCTCTTCTGACATCCATTTTGGTCTTTTCTTTCTTTCCTGTCTTTTTAATGACATTTTGCTTTCTTCACTAATGATGTCTTTGATTTAATCCTGTAACTTGTCTGGTTTGCTCTCATTGGTGTTCAGTGAATAAATCTATTCTTCAGATGGTCTCTAAATTCAGGTGGGTTAACTCAAAGTCATATTTTGACACTTGTGTAGTTGATTTAATTTTATTCAGCTTCAACTTAAACTTAAAACTGAGCAATTTGTGGTCTGTTCTACTGTCAGTTCCTGGCCTTTTTTTTTTTTTTTTTTTGACTGATTTTATTGAGCTTCTCCATTGTCTTGTTCCAAAGAAGTAGTTGATTTGACTTATCTGGCAAGGTCCACATGTATATACATTGTTTATGTTATTGAAAAACAGTATTTGCAATGAATTAGGCATTGATCATTCAAATTTCTTTCTTGTGATCTCCAATGTCAGTACATCTTGATCACTTTAAGACAGCAGAAGTTGGTCAAAACCAAAACCAAACTCACTGCTATCAAGTCGGATCCAATTTATAGCAGCTTCTCCTTGGATTTGTGAGGCAGAATCACTATGGAAGTAGATTGCCCAATCTTCCTTCTGAGGAGTGGCTGGTGGATTTGAACCACCATCCTTCTGGTTAGCAGTCAAATGCTTTAGCCACAACACCACCAGAGCTCCTAGATCTTCAATTTCCACAACTTTGGCTTTAGTGTTTGGTGTGAAAATTTGAATAATAGTCATATTAATTGGTCTTCCTTGTAGGCATGGATATTATCCTACCCTGACAGCATTATACTCCAGGATAGATCTTGAAATTCACTTTTTGATGATGAATGTGATGCCATCCCTCTTCAATTTTTCATTCCTGGCATAATATACTATATGATTGTCTAGTTCAAAATGGCCCAAAGAAGTCCATTTCATCTCATTAAGGTCTAGGATATCACTCTCTATGCATCCCATTTCATTTTTCACAACTTCCAATTTTCCTAGATTCATTCTTCATTCATTCCACATTCTGATTATTAATGTAGCTTTGCAGCTGTTTCTTCTCAATTCAAGGGTTGCCACATCAGCAATTGAAGGTCCTGAAAGCTTTACTCTATCCATGCCATTAAGGTCAACTGTACTTTAAGGAGAAAGCTCTTCTCCAGTCATGTTTTGAGTGTACTCCATCCTGATGAGCTCATTTTCCAGCACTCCATCAGACCATGTTTCCCTGCTATGTATAAGGTTTTCAGTGACCAGTTTTTTTCAAAAGTGGACCTGTTCACACTCTTCTTCTTAGTCTGTCTTAGTTTTGAAGCTCCACTGAAACCTGTCCACCATAGATGATCATGTTGATATTTGAAATACAAGTAGCATAGCACTAACACATCATACTGACTTGCAAGCCACCACAGTACGACAAATTGAAAGATGAATGGTAGCCCCATAGAGATATAAGTTAAGATATACAGCAAATATTTTAGGGGTAAATAATTCAATACATAACACATATTCTTTTCCCAAAGAATACATAAAGTCTACTTGCTGGTTGGATATAAGTGGAAAAAATCATGAGAAAACAGAGTACTAGGGAAAATAACTAAATATTCAAATAATACTATCCTGCCACCATTGTAATAAAAATTCTCAAGACACCATAAAATTAAGAGGACTTTGCTTATTACCCTGGTGTTAATGTATCTTCAAGGAGATCATAACTGTGGTTAGTTGTCCTGGACTCATGGTGATCACATATACGAAAGAATGGAGTGTTGTCTTGTCCTGCATCATCTTTAAAATCATTGGAATGCTCAAACTCATTGGTAAACTCACTATGTATTGTAGGTGTATTCCAACACAGGAGGATCATCTGACAGCACTATATGAGACAGTCTTCTATTATGATCCACAAAGTTTTCATTGGCTAATTTTCAAAAAATTTTTTCAAGGAGATTAGAGATAAAGTAACATATCTATCCACCACCCTTCTATCAGTTTGTCATACTATGGTAACTTGCATGTTGCTGTGATATTGGAAAATCTGTCACTAGTATTTCAAATCCCAATCATGGTGTACAAGCTTCAGCAAAGCTTACAGACTAAGACAGACTAGAAAGAAAGACCTAGAAATCTATATCTGAAAGGAGCCTATGGAAACCTTATGGATCACAACAAAACATTGACTCACTTCCTTTGGATATATGATGTTCAGGGATCAATCACTGGAGGAAGATATCATGTTTACTGAAGTAGAAGATGAACATGAGCTAAGTAGATCCTAAGTGAGATGGAGCATCAGAATAGTGGCAACTATGGACTAGAATGTGCACTTGATCCTAAGGATGACAGAAGACTGAGAAACCTATTTGTCTTGTGCATAATGTCATTATGAATTGGAGACAACTCAGCATCAGATATCTTGATATTTAACATCCATATAAATGGTTACTGTCTTGGTCTGTGTTTTCCAGAGAAGCAAAACCAGTGACATAGATATAAAGAGAGAGAGAGACTGAGAGAGAGAGAGAGAGAATTCATCTCAAGGAAATGGCTCACATACTTGTAAAGGCTGGAAAGTCCAAAGGCTGTGAGTCAAAAGTCAAGCTGGAGGATCCCCCCTGACTCGTGCTGCTGCTGGCACTAACAAACCTAAGATCAGCAAGCAATACGGCAGGCTGCTAGCTTCAGTGACTGTTGTTGTTGTTGTTGTTGTTGTTAAGTGCCGTTGAGTCATTTCCGACTCATAGTGACCCCATGCACAGCAGAACGAAACACTGCCCGATCCCGCACCAGCCCCACAATCCCTGCTATACTTGAGCCCATCATTGCAGCCACCGTGTCAATCCATCTCGTTGAAGGCCTCCCCCTCTTTCATCGACCCTCCACCCTACCAAGCATGACATTCTTCTCCAGGGAATGGTCCCTTCTTACAACATGACCAAAGTAGGTGAGACGAAGTCTGGCGATTCTTGCTTCCAAGAAGCATTCTGGCTGCACTTCCTCCAGGACAGATCTGTTAGTTCTTTTAGCAGTCCATGGTACTTTCAGCATTCTTCTCCAGCACCACAACTCAAAAGCATCAACTCTTCTTCGGTCTTCCTTATTCAATGTCCAGCTCTCACATGCATACAAGGCGATTGGAAATATCATGGCTTGTGTCAGGCACACCTTAGTCCTCAAGGAGATATCCTTGCTCCTCAGCACTTGAAACAGTTCCTTTGCAGTTGACTTTCCCAATGCTACATGTCGTCTAATGTCCTGACTGCTGCTTCCATTGGCATCGATTGTAGAACCAAGCAACGTGAATTCTTTGACAACCTCAATCTTCTCTCCATTGATTGTGATGCTGCTCATTGGTCCAGTTGTGAGGATTTTTGTTTTCTTTATATTGAGACATAATCCATACTGCAGACTGTATTCTTCAACCTTCATCAGTAAGTGCCTCAAGTCATCCTCACTTTCAGCAAGCAAAGTTGTATCATCTGCATATCTCAGTTTGTTAATGATCCTTCCTCCAATCCTGATACCACATTTTTCTTCATACAGTCCAGCTTCTCTGATTATTTGCTCAGCGTATGGATTGAATAAGTGTGGGGAGAGGATACAACCCTGCACATTCCCTTCTTGATTTTAAACCATGTAGTGTCTCCTTGTTCCGTTCGAATGACAGCCTCCTGGTCAAGGTACAGGTTCCTCATGAGTGCAATCAAGTATTCGGGAATTCCCATTCTCCTCACTGTTATCCATAATTTGTCATGATCCACGCAGTCAAATGCCTTTGCATAGTCAATAAAACACAAGTAAGCATCTTTCTGGTATTCTTTGCCTTGAGCCAAGATCCATCTGACAACAGCTATGATACCCCTTGTTTCACATCCTCTTCTGAATCCAGCTTGCACCTCTGCAAGTTCTCTGTCAATATACTGCTACAAACATCTTTGAATTATCTTCAGTAAGATCTTACTCGTGTGTGATATTAACGATATTGTTCTATAATTTCCACATTCTGTGGGATTCCCTTTGTTTGGAATGGGTATAAATATGGATCTTTTCCAGTCAGTTGGCCAGGTAGCTGTCTTCCAAATCTCATGGCATAACCGAATGAGTGCCTCCAATGGGACATCCATTTGTTGAAACATCTCAAGGGTATTCCACCAATTCCCAGAGCCTTGTTCTTCACCAATTCTTTCCTTGCAGCTTTGACTTCCTCCTTCAGTACCATTGGTTCTAGATCATATGCCACTTCCTGAAATGCATGAAGGTCGACCAGTTCTTTTTGGTACAATGACTCTGTGTATTCCTGCCTTTTCTCTTGATGTTTCCTGCATCATTCAATATTTTGCCCATAGAATGTCTCAATATTGCAACTCAAGGCTTAAATATTTTCTTCAATTCTTTCAGCTTGAAGAATGCTGAGCATGTTCTTCCCTTTTGGTTTTCAAACTCCAGGTCTTTGCACATTTCATTATAGTAATTGGCTTTGTCTGCTGGAGCTGCTCTTTGAAATCTTCCGTTCAGCTTTTTATATTTTATATCTAAAATATGGCATAGGTGATAGAAACAATGATGGAGATCACATGATAGAATTTTACAAAAAAAAGGACATATCCATTGCAAATACTTGTTTTTTTTTTTTTTTTCAACAAAATAAATGGTGGCTATGTATGTGGACCTCATTGGATGGAATGCACAGAAATCAAATTGACTAAATCTGTGGAATAAGGCAATGGAGAAGCTCAATATCATTAGTCAGAACAAGGCCAGGGGCAACTGCAGAACAGAATATCAATTGCCTACATGCAACTTCAAGTTGAAGCTGCAGAAATTTAGAACAAATCCATAAGAACCAAACTATGAACTTGAGTATATCTCATTTGAATTTATAGAGTATCTCAAGAATATATTTTATGTATTAAACACTAAAAACAAAGATCAAATGAATTGTGGGATAACATCAAGGACATCATACATATAGAAACAAAAGGTTAATAGAAAGGCAGGAAAAAAAAAAAGAACAAAATGGATCTCAGAAAAGATTCTGACATTTGTTCTTGATTGCAGGATATCTAAAATTAGTAGAGGAAATGATGACATAAAAGCCTGTAAGATTTCAAAAGATAGTTCAAGAAGAGAAAGCAATGTATTATAAAGAAATGTGAAATGACCCAGAGTTAGAACAACCAAAAAGGAAAAATATCCTTGGGATTTCTGAACATAAAAGAACTGGAAAAAAAAATTAAATAAGACATAAATTGCAATATTGAAGGATGCTATAGGAAAACAGGACTGGGTAATGTTTCGTTCTCTTGTACATAGGGTTGCTATGAGTCAGAGCCAATTCAATGGCACCTAACAACACAACAACATGGGCAAACAAATCAGTGATACTGAAAGCTTCAAAAGAAGATGGAAAGAATACACAGAATCACTTTAATAAGAAGAATTATTCAACATTCAACCATTTCAAGACATAGCATATGATGAAGACCCAATGTTATTAAAGTAAAAAGTTCAAATGGCTTGATGACATTGACAAAAAATAAGACTCCAACAACTGACAGAAATACCCTCAGAGATGTTTCAACAAACCGATACAACATTGAAAGCACTCACTCATTTATGCCAAGAAATTTTAAAGGCTTTTACCTGATCAACAGACTGGAAGAGATCTATATTTGTGTCCATGCCAAAGAAAGGTAGAATGTGGAATGTGGGGATTATGGAACAATATCATTAATATCACATACAAGTAAAACGTTGCTGAAAATAATTCCAAAAGTTTCAGCCATAAATCAACATAGAACTACCAGAAAATGAAGTCACATTCAGAAAAAGACATAGAACAAGGGATATCATTATTGATATCTAATGAATTTTGGTTGAATCAGAGAATACCAGAAAGATGTGTGTCTGTGTTTCATTGACTACACAAAGGCATTGAATTTTGTTGCTCATAACAAATTTCAGATAACATTGAGAAGAATAGGGATTCCCAAACACTCGTGTTCATGCACATAGACCAAGAAGCAGTGGTTTGAAGACGTTTAAAATTGGAAAAGGTGTGTGTTAGGGTTGTATCTTTTCACCATTAGTCAATTTCTAGGCTGAGCAAATAATTCAAGAAACTGGTCTACATAAAGAAGAATGCAGCATCATGTCTGGGGGAAGACTCATTAACAACCTGTGATATGCAGATGGTGCAACTTTGCTTGCTGAAAGCAAAGAGAACTGGAAGCAATTACTGATGAAGAGCAAAGACTACACCCTTCCATATGGATTACACCTCACTGTAAAGAAAACAAAAATCCTCACAACTGGACCAATAAGCAACATCAAGAAAACAGAGAAAAGATTAAAGTTGTCAAGGATTTCATTTTACTTGGATCCACTATTCATGCCCATAGAAGCAGCAGTCAAGAGAGCAAATGTCAATGCATTACATTGGGCAAATCTGCTGGAAAAGACCATTTTAAAGCATTAAAAAGCAAAGATGTCAGTTTGAGAACTGTGGTGCACCTTGCTCAAGCTAAGGTATTTTCAATCAACTCATGCTCATGTGAAAGCTTGACAATGAATAATGAAATTGAAGAACTGATGTATTTGACTATGGTGTTGGCAAAGAATATTGAATGTATCATGGATTGCCAGATGAAGAAACAAAACTTCTTGCACGAAGTACAACCAGAAATCTTCTTAGACTCAATGATCGTGAGATTTCATCTCATGTACTTTGACACATTATCAGGAGAAACCAGTCCCTGGTGAAGGACGTTGTGCCTGGTAAAGTAGAGGACTGGTGAAAAAGAGAAAGACATTCAGTGATATGGAATAACACAGTGGCTACAACAATTAGCACAAACAAAGCAGTGACTGCAAGGTTTCCTAACTCCAGGTCATTTCACATTTTTTTATAATACATTTCTTTCTCTTCTGGAGCTATCTTTTGAAATCATACAGGCTTTTATGTTATCATTTCTTCTACTAACTTACCTCTGGCAATGTTTTGTTCTGTTGTACATTGATTGGGTTGCTATGAGTTGGAACCTACTCATGGGCACCTAACAACAACAAAGCCTAAGTAACTTCCTATTTTAAAGAATGTTTTGGTATCTGCACTTGTTATTTAGTCTTATCTGGAGATTTTAATTCATTCCAGGGAGATTCTATAGAGTTCTGATTCGTTTCATGTTCTCTAGAGATTCTCAAAGATATCCATAATAGGTCATATTTATAAGAAGCGAAATGAATATTTAACTATAACTGGAACCCTTTGTAGACCTGTGGGAACCTCATGGGAGAGGTCATGATCCATATCATGAGCATATAACTGACTCCCATCCCTCTCTGTAAGCTGGGCTAGCTCTCAGCATTCAGCACAGTGCCTGAATATTACACTCTCTGTATACATTTATTGGATTGTTGTGAAAATAAGTGTAACTCTTCAAGTCTTCTCTAAGTCAAATTTCTATATATCCTTAGTGCAGCTCTGTGCAGAACTTTTTAGATAAACTGTCTACAATAATTTAGCTTTGAGACAAATGCTGGCAAGGATGTGGAGAGAAAGCAACTGTCATATAAAGTTAATGGAACTGTCAAATGATAAACCACTCTGGAAAGTGGTATGGTGATTCCTTAAAAAGCTGGAATTAGAAATACCATTTGACCCAACAATCCCATTAGTAAATATATATCCTAAAGAAGTGAAAGCCAGGACAAGAACAGATATGTGCACACCTATGTTCATCACAGCACTATTTAAAATAGCAAAAAAATGGAAACCTACCTGCTGTTCAGCCAAGGAATGGATAACCAAATTATGGTACATTCACACAATGGGATACTATGTGACACTAAAGAATAAGGTAGAATCTGCAAAACACCACATAATGTGGATGAATTTGGAGGACATTATGCTGAGTGAAATAAGTCAATCACAGAAGGACAAATACAGTATTAGTTTATTATCATAAAAAGTCAAGGAAAAGTTTATATATGGAAGGAAACTTTCTTTGTTGGTTACCAGGGTTGGAGAGGAGGGGAGGGAACACTAAAAAAAAAAAAAGATGCATTGACCCATGTCACTTTAGTTTTGTATATTTCACTGTACATAAATTATATTTCAATAAAATGTTAAAAAAAAAAAATAGCTTTGAAACCTGAGTGTAATTGGATAGTTTGGCCAACAGTCAATTCAAACTTGAATAGTTTGCTTGTTCGTACGCTAGGTTATTTTCTGACCCCAGCAGAAGAGCAACGTGATTCCCAGAACATAGAATTGTTCTATTACTCCAGCTCCTTTTACTTATTCTGGGAGCAGCTCAGAATCTAGGACTTAAAGGAAAGCCAAAATTTCAATCACAAAAGTGACAAGAACTTCCATTTTCTTGACATTCTCCTGGGGTTATAGTAGCTGTTATTAGGTTGAATTTGACGGCATTGACTGACTGTCAATTTTATTTAGAGAGCACAATGTCCCCCCTTTGCCTTTTATTCTTGCCAAGGACCCTTTAGGATTTGACTTAATTTTTCACCCATCCTTCACTTCCCCCACTTCTATGAATTTCCTCTTCCTACTTACACATTTGGAAAGAGGATATTTTAATATTATGCCTGTTTGGGTGGAAGCCAACTTTTATTTCCTTTCTCCTAGGCTTTGCTGCAGGCCAACATTTTTTAAAAAAAATTCTCTTCTGTTTCTCTGTCAAGCTGGTGCCCAAGCTAGCTCATTCTGACTCAAATTATCCTTTGCAATATCTTTGTCTCATCACAGTACCTAGTGAATTTCTGAACCTTAATCTATATTTAATTTGGACCCTGTAGATTCCTGTTTAGATGAAAAAATCCTAGAACCAAGGAATCTTCTTACACCATAGAGCCCAATCCATAGTGAGTAGAAAAGCTTCACTTTCCTCTTTTCAAAATTTCAAGAGCATTCATTCAATGTTTGTCAGAGTTAGCTGTGTTTACATGGAGTACTATGTCCCTCTCAGTTTGTCATTTGAATACTGCATATTACCCACATTTACTTTTAATTAATATTCTGTCATCCTTGTTTTTGTCCTCATTATTATTCTATTTTTCTCTCTCTCCTATTGTAAAGATTATTAGTCTAGCTCTCTCTTTATCAGTCAATCTATCTATTCATTTTTCTATCTTGGTGAGGAATTTAAAAAGTCATTGCAGGCATCAAAATACTTGACTTCTGGGAGACTCTTATACAAAACACCATAGACACATAGGTTGTTTGTCCAATGTCTGATAAACTATTCAAAATAAAACAAAAAAAGCACATTTCAATGAATTTATAGAACTAAAAAAATAAAATAGTTAACATAATTAAGATTTTTTGGGGGGTTTATGTTTTCATTAGTGAGTCAGCCATGTATATGTGTTTCTGTGTGTGTGTGCATATGGGTATGTGTGTATAGAACAATTATCTATTGGTTTGTCAGCAGACAGAAATAGACAACACATGCATGAGATATATGCATGCATATAAAAATTTACTTTACATCTGAAATTAAACATACATAAATGTTAAATATATAAAAGGAAAAGACAGTTCTGAGTTTTGAAATCCATCCCTTGCCAATTGAATCTGAACCCAAGAGAACTGAGCTAGAGCTCAGTAGGCACTTTGCCATGACAGGAAGTAAACTAAAGCTCTAATGAGTTTTGACATGGTAGCACTGGCATTCTTCAGAAGGACTGCCATACTCTGCTTTTACTTCTTGAGGTAATAAGTACAAAGCCTGGGTTAAGTTATATTCCCTGTCCCCCTTCTGTTCTTCAATATCAGAGAAATGCAGTTAAGCACAGTGAGGTGCAAAAGGGAAGAGAAGTAGAAAGTTATGTCTGCTGTCTGAGAGACGTGTGTGGAAAGGAAACAGGGTATGGTTATCAGGAAGACAGTCTCAGCCCCACATAAGTTTTTTTTTTTTTTTTTGGTCTATTTGAGAAGCTTCTGGTGGCTGTTATTGGAAGCTCATGAGTAGCTAGCATTATTTAAGCCCCAAAGGAGCTTCAATCTCCTCAGCTTTTTGGATATGAACCAATCAGTCACCCAAGGAATAGCTGAGAGGCCAATGAAATGGGGGGAAAGCAAATATAAGACAATCTTGCTCCAGAACTATGACTCAGTGCCCTAGTCTGGAGACCAAGTGAGTGTCTGACCTGATGGAGCCATGGTCCTTCTCTAACAAAACCATCATCTTAGCGATGCGAGTTCCTTTCCATGTGAATTAAGCTTCCTGGTCATCTCCAAGGGGAAAATACCTGATTCTCAAGACAGACTTTGAAAAGGATGATTATAAATGTATTTGATAGAAATAAAAGTGGATACAGAAAGATCTTGTCACCCTAGGTATCATATTCTTACAGGTCTTTCAAGGGAGTTTCCTGATTTGCATAATGAAGTGTCTAATAACTGTTCTATTTATGTATCTATGTCCATATCTATACATCTGTTTTTCCCTCTTTCTCCTTATGCTGCTCAATTTACTACAGACTGAAAGGAAGGGTTAAATAGAAATTTTGCATATTTGCATGTCATAGATATTCTCTTTTCAAATTATGCTCCTAAAAGAGAAAAAGTGTACACATATTTCACACTGGGTTCTCTGTCTGTAGTTTGGGTAATATATATGCGGTTACCTAGCACAGGACTTCATACAGGGCAAATAATTTATTTAATCAAAACTATATCTTCTTCATCATCATCATCATCATCATCATCATTATCCTCATCCACAGTAATGAAAATGGCAGTAGTTGTATTCCTTAACTTGAATGGAATTGAAGTGTTTTTGATACACATTTAAACAGATATAAATGCAGACACAGATACAGTGCTACAATTTAGCACTGTAAAAAATAGCGATTAGATAATTTGCTTGTTCCACTCCTACTTGCACTTCAAAAACTGAGGTCCTAAAAGGCAAGCATGTTGTCTTAATTACATTTATTCACATACACAATGTCACTTACTCTCTTAACAAAATGTTCTTTTTTCATTTGTTTTTAAGAATAAAGTGTATTGTCTATTACAGATATTGAATGAATAGTATAAGCCAAAAATTCTATTGGAATTTAAAGAGGGAAGATAAAGAAAGTGTACAACTTGTAAAATACAAAAAAAAGGAGAAAAAAAAAAAAAGCCTGAAAAGGTGTTCTATACCTAGGGGAAAGTAAATAAGATAGAGTGGATGGTTTGGAAGTTTCAAAAGATTAATCTATTGACTGAAATTAAATTCTCAATTGTGCTTTTAAGTAGTATAAGAGACGTTGAGAGGACGAGAAACAGAGTAGTGTTCTAGGAATTTCAATGGAGTATCACTATACAGAATGGACTAAGTGGAAGGGATAATGAAGAGAAGAAGCTTACATGTATAGACTAAGAAAAAAATTAAGCATTGTTGTTATCAGGTACCACTGAGTTGGCTCCTACACGTAGCAACCTTATGTCCAGCAGAGCAAAACACTGCCTGGTCCTGTGCCATCCTCACAATCCCTGCTATGCTTGAGCCCATCGTTGCAGCCACTGTGGCAACCCATTGTTGAGGGTCTTCTCCTTTTTTGCTGACCCTCTACTTTACCAAGCATGACATACTTTTCCAGGGAATGGTCCCTTCTAACAACATGACCAAAGTAGATGAGACAAAGTCTGGCCTTCTCACTTCCAAGGAACAGTCCGGCTGCACTTCTTCCAGGACAGATTTGTTCATTCTTCTGGCAGTCCACAGTATTTTCTGTATGCTTCACCGACACCACAGTTCAAAGGTATTAACTCTTGTATCTTCCTTATTCATTGTGCAGGTTTCATGTGCATATAAAGCTATTGAAAATGCCATGGCTTGGGTTAGGGGCACCTTAGTTTTCAAAATGATCTCTTTGCTTGTCAGTACTTTAAAAGAGGTCCTTTGTGGCACATTTTTGCAGTGCAGTAAGTTGGCTGATTTCTTGAGCGTTTTGGTTTTGCTTCCATGGGTATTGATCGTGTACTCAAGGAAAGTGAAATCCCTCACAACTCCATATGTTTCTCCATTTATCATTATGTTGTTTATTGGTCCAGTTGTGATGATGTTTGGTTTTCTTTATGTTGAGGTGTAATCCATACAGAGGACTGTAGTCTTTTATCTTCATCAGTAAGTGCTTCAAATCATCTTCACTCTCAGCAAGTAAGGTTGTATCACAGATTGCTAATGATTTGTCCTCTGATCCTGATGCTAAATTCTTTTTTATATTACCCAGCTTCTCAGATTATTTGCTCAGTATACAGATTGAATAAGTATGGTGAAAGAAAACAACTTATACACATACTTTCCGACTTAAACCATGTAATAACTTTGTTCTGTTCTAATGATAGCCTCTTGGTCTATGTACAGGTTCCTCATGAGCAACATTAAGTATTCTGGAATTCTTATTCTTCACAATGTTATCCATAATGTGTTATAATCCACACAGTTGAATGCCTTTGCATAGTCTATAAAACACAAGTAAACATCTTGCTGGTATTCTTTGCTTTCAGCCAAGATCCGATGGACATAAGAAATGATATCCCTAATTCCATATACTCTTCTGAATCCAGCTTGAATTTATGGAAGCTCCCTGTCAATATATTGTTTCAACCAATTTTGAATTACTATCAGCAAACTTTTACTTTTGTCTGATATTAATGATATTGTTCAATAATTCTCACATTTTGTTGGTTCACCTTTTTGGGGGGAATGGTGACAAATACTGATCTCATGCAGTCAGTTGGCCAGCTATTTGTCTTCCAAATCTCTTGGCATAAGCGAGTAAGGACTTCCAGCACTGTATCCATTTGTTAAAACTTCTCAGTGGGTATTCTGTCAATTCCTGAGGCCTGATTTTTCAAGTATTGCAGTGCAGCTTAGACTTCTTCCTTCAATATAATTGGTTCTTGATCATATTCTACCTCCTGAAATATTTGGACATCAACCAATTCCTTTTGATGCAATGACTGTGTGTATTCCTTCCATTTTTTTTTTTATGTTTCCTGCATCATACAATATTTTGCCCATAGAATCTTTCAGTATGGCAACTAGAGGCTTGATCTTTCTCTTCAGTTATCTCAGCTTGAGAAATGCTGACCATGTTCTACCATTTTCGTTTTCTAATTTCAGTTCTTTGCACATTTCATTATAATACTTTACTTTGTCATCTAGAGCTGCCCTTTGAAATGTTCTTTTCCACTCTTTATTTCATCATTTCTTCCATTTGCTTTAGCTACTGTCCATTCAAGAGCAAGTTTCAGAGTCTCTTGACATAAATTTTTGTCTTTTCTTCCTTTCCTGTCTTTTTAATGATCATTTACTTTCTTCATGTTATGATGTTCTTGATGTCATCCCACAATTTGTCTGGTCTTGCTTTGTCTGATGGTTGTTCAATGCATCAAATCTATGCTTCAGATGGTCTCTAAATTTAGGTAGGTTATAATCAAGGTCATATTTTGGCTCTCATGGGCTTGTTTTAATTTTCTTCAGCCTCATCCTGAACTTGCATATGTGCGATTGATGGTTTATTCCACAATAAGCCCTTTACCTTGTTTTGACTGAAGATATTGAGCTTCTCTTTCACCTCTTTCCACATCAGATGTGGTCAATCTGATCTTTGTGTATTCCTGCCATTTATGTTGTTGAAAAAGGTATTTGCAATGAATAAGTCATTGGTTTCACAAAATTCCATCATGCAAGCTCCAGTGTCATTTCTATCACCAAGGCCATATTTTCCAACCACTGATGACACTTCTTTGTTTCCAACTTTCACATTCCAGTTCCCAGCAATAATCAATAAATCTTGATTGCATGTTTGATCAATTTCAAACTGCAAAAGTTGGTAAATCTTCAATTTATTCATCTTTGGCTTTAGTAGTTGGTGCATAAATTTGAATAGTATTTTGCCCATCAACTCCTTCAGTATTGCAACTTGAGGCTTGAACTTCTTTGTTGTTATTCTTTCAGCTTGAAAAATACTAAGGATGTTCTACCCTCTTAGTTTTCTAACTCCAGATCTTTGCACATTTCATTTTAATGCTTTGTCTTCTGAAGATGCCTTTCAAATCTTCTGTTCAACTCAATTA
Source organism: Orycteropus afer afer (assembly GCF_000298275.1). Lineage (NCBI taxonomy): Eukaryota > Metazoa > Chordata > Mammalia > Tubulidentata > Orycteropodidae > Orycteropus > Orycteropus afer. Next base: position 4,168,952 of record NW_006921864.1, on the reverse strand, counting down.
TTTTATAATTTCTTCCATTCATTTTAGCTACTCTCCAATCAAGAGAAACTTTCAAAGTCTCTTCTGACATCTATTTTTTTCTTTTACTATTTTTAATGACCTTTTGCTTTCTTCATGTATGATGCTCTAGATGTCATCCCTATACTCATCTAGTTATCAGTCATTAATCTTCAGTGAGTCAAAACTATTCTTCAGATGGTCTCTAAATTCAGGTGGGATGTAATCAAGGTCATATTTTTGCTCTTGTGGGCTTTTTAAAATTTTCTTCATTTTCCACTTCAACTTGCATATGAACAATTGATGGTCTGTTGCATACTCACTTCTTGTCCTATTTTTGACTGATGATACTGTGTTTGTCCATCATTTCTTTCCATAGATGTAGTCCATTTGATTCCTGTATATTCCATCTGGTGAGGTCCACATGTATAGCTGCCATTTGTGTTGTTGCAAAAAGGTATATGAAATGAATAAGTCCTTGGTCTTAAAAAATTCTATCATGTGATCTGCTATGTCATTTGGCCATATTTTCCAACTAAATGATTCTTTCTTGTCTCCAACTTTCAAATTGCAATCACCAGTAATAATTGATACATTTTGATTGCATTTTTTAAATCAATTTCAGACTGTATAAGTTGGTAAAAATCTTCAATTTCTGTATCTTTGGCTTTAGTGGTTGGTGTATAAATTTGAATAATAGTAGTATAATCTGGTCTCCTTTGCAGGTGCATGGATATTATCCTATGACTGACAGTATTGTACTTCAGGATGTATATTGAAATGTTCTTTGTGATAATGAATACAACACCATTCCTCTTTAATTTGTCATTCCCAGCATAGTAAATATTATGATTGTCTAACTTAAAATGTTCATTCATTGCAAATACCTTTTTTCAACAACACAAATTGTGGCTGTACACATGGACTTCAGCAGATGTAGTACACAGGAATCAGATTAACTACATCTGTGGCAAGAAACAATGGAGAAGCTCAATATGTTCAGCCAAAACAAGGCAAGGCACTGATTGTAGAACAGATCATTAAACTCTAATATGCAAGTTCAATTGAAGAAGAAGAAAAAAGAAGTTCACAAAAGACAAAATATGATCTTTATTATGTTCCTCCTGAATTTAGAGACCATCTAAAGAATAGATTTGACTCACTGAACACCAATTACCAAAATCCATGGGAATTGTATGATGACATCAAGAATATCATCCATGAAAAAAGAAAAAGGTCATTAAAAAGACAGGAAAGGAAGAAAAGACCAAAATGGATGTCAGAACAGACTCTGAGACTTGCCCTTGAATGAAGAGTAGCTAAAGTAAATGGAAGAAATGACAAGATAAAAGAACTGAACAGAAGATTTCCAAGAGAAGCTTGAGAAGACCAAGTCAATTATTATAATGAAATGTGCAATGACCTGGAATTAGAAAACCAAAAGGGATGAACTCACTTGACATTTTCAAGCTACGAGAACCGAGGAAAATGTTTAACCCTCAAGTTCCAATATTGAAAGATTCTATGAGCAATATATTGAATGATTTAGGAAACATCAGAAGAACATGGAAAGAATACACAGAGTCACTGTAACAAAAAGAATTGGTCAATGTTCATCCATTTCAGGAGTTGGCATATGATCAAAAACCAATGATGTTGAAAGAAGTCAAAACTGCACTGAAGGAATTGGTGAACAAGGCTCCAGGAATTAACAGAGTACTCACTGACATGTTTCAACAAACAGATGCTGTCCTGGAGGCACTTGCTCAGCTATGCCAAGAGATTTGGAAGACAGCTACTTGGCCAACTGAGTGGAAGAGATCCATGTTTGTACCCATTCCAAAGAGAAGTGATTCCAAAGAATGTGGAAATTGTCAAACAGTATCATTAATATCACATGCAAATGAAATCTTACTGAAGATAATTCAAAAACAGTTGCAGCAGTATATTGCCAGAGAACTTCCAGAATTGCGAGATGGATTCAAAAGAGGATGTGGAATGAGGGATGTCATAGATTATGTCAGATGGCTCTTGGCTGAAAGCAAAGAAAACCATAAAGATGTTGTGTTTTGTTGACTATGCAACAGCATTCAATTGTGTGGATCATAACAAATTATGGATAACACTGAGAAGAATGGGAATTCTAGAACACTTAATTATGCTCATGAGGAACGTGTACATAGACCACGAGGCTGTCATTGGAACAGAACAAGGGGATAGTGCATGGTTTAAAATTAAGAAGGGAGTGTGTCAGGGTTGTATCCTTTCACCATATTTATTCAATCTGTATGCTGAGCAAATAATCCAAGAAGCTGGACTATTTGAAGAAGAACGTGGTATCAGGATTGGAGGAAGTCTCATTAACAACCTGCAATACACAGATGACACAACTTCGCTTGCTGAAAGTGAGGATGACTTGAAGCACTTGTACTGTTGTTAGGTGCCATTGAATTGTCTCCGATTCATAGCAACCCTGTGCACAGCAGAATGAAACACTGCCAGGTCCTATGCCAGTTCCATGATCCTTGCTATATATACTTGAGTTCATTGCTGCAGCCACTGTGTCAATTCATCTCATTGAGAACATTCCCCTATTTCATCGACCCTCCATCTTACCAAGCATGACATGCTTCTCTAGGGAATGGTTCTTTCTGACAACACGACCAAAGTAGGTGAGATGAAGTCTGGCCATTCTCATTTCCAAGGAGCATTCCAGTTGCCCTTCCTCCAGGACAGATTTGTTAGATCTTTTAGCAGTCCATGGAACTTTCATCATTCTTCACCAGCACCACATTTCTAAAGCATCAACTTTCCTTATTCATTGTCCAGTTCTCACATTCATATGAGGTGATAGAAAATACTATGGCTTGTGTTAGATATACCTTAGTCCTCAAGGAGACACCTTTGCACCTCAGCACTAGAAAGAAGTCCTTTGCAGCCGATTGCCTGGTGCTATATGTCATCTGATGTCCTGGATGCTGCCTTGGTTAGCATCAATTATAGAACCAAGCAATGTGAAGTCTTTGACAACTTCAATCTTTTCTCCATTTGTCATGATGCTG
>NW_006921864.1:4163932-4165195 GCF_000298275.1 Orycteropus afer afer | reverse complement strand
GGAATGGGTACAAATATGGATCTCTTCCACTCAGTTGGCCAAATAGCTGTCTTCCAAATCTCTTGATATAGCCAAGTGAGTGCCTTCAGTGTGGCATCTGTTTATTGAAACATCTCAATGGATATTTTGTCAATTCCTGGTACCTTGTTCTTTGTCAATTCTTTCAGTACAGCTTCAACATCTTCCTTCAGTATCATTGGTTCTTTATCATATGCCACCTCCTGAAATGGATGAAGATTAACCAGTTCTTTTTGGTACAATGACTCTGTGTATTCCTTCCATCTTCTTCTGATGCTTCCTGCATCATTCAATATTATGTCCATATAATCTTTCCATATTGCAACTTGAGGTTTAATTTTTTTCCTCAGTTCTTTCAGCTTGAGAAATGTCAAGCGTGTTCTTCCCTCTTGGTTTCTAACTCCAGGTCTTTGCATATTTCATTATAGTAATTGGCTTTGTCTGCTGGAGCAGTTCTTTAAAATCTTCTGTTCAGCTCTTTTACCTGGTCATTTCTTCCATTTGCTTTATCTACTCTCTGCTCAAGGGAAATTTTCAGAGTCTTTCTGAAGTACTTACTGGTGAAGATTAAAGACTATACAGTCTGCAGTATGGATTATGCCTCCATATAAAGAACACAAAACTCCTCACAATTGGACCAATAAGCACATTACAATAAATGGAGAAAAGATTGAAGTTGTCAAAGACTTTATATTACTTGGTTCTACAATCACCACCAATGGAAGCAGCAGTTAAGACACCAGAAGATGTATTGCATTGGGCAAATCTTCTGCAAAAGACCTCTTTCAAATGATGAAGAGCAAAGATATCTCCTTAAAGACTAAGGTGCATCTAACCCCCCAAAAAATGGTATTTTCAATCATCTAATATGCATGTGATTATGCCAAGAGATTTGAAAGACAGCTACCTGGCCAACTGACTGGAAGAGATCCATATTTGTACCCATTCCAAAGAAAGGTGATCCCCACAGATTGTGAAAATTATAGAACAATATCATTAATATTGCACACAAGTAAGATCTTACTGAAGATAATTCAAAAACGGTTGCAGCAGTATACTGACAGAGAACCTCCAGAGGTGCAAGCTGGATTCAGAAGAGGATGTGGAACAAGGGATATCATAGCTGTTGTCAGATGAATCTTGGCTCAAGGCAAAGAATACCAGAAAGATACCTATTTGTGTTTTATTGACTATGCAAATGCATTTGATTGTGTGGATTGTGACAAATTATGGGTAACATTGAGA
>NW_006921864.1:4155580-4162848 GCF_000298275.1 Orycteropus afer afer | reverse complement strand
TTTTGAGTTGTTGGTGTTTGTGTGGTGTTGGTGTTGGTGTTGGTGAAGAAAACTGAAAGTGCCAGGGACTGCAAAAAGAACTAACAGATCTGTCCTGGAGGAAGTGCAGCCAGAATGCTCCTTGGAAGCACAAATTGCCAGACTTTACCTCCCCCTACTTTGGTCATGTTATCAGAAGGGACCATTCACTGGAGAAGGATATCATGCTTGGTCAAGTGGAGGGTCAATGAAAAAGGGGAAGGCCCACAAAGAGATGGATTGACACAGTGACTGCAATGGTGGGCTCAGGTATAGCAGAGATCATGAGGCTGGCACAGACCAGGCAGAGTTTCGTTTTGTTGTACATAATGTCACTATGAGTTGGAGACAACTCAGATGGCACCTAACAACAATAACAACAACTCAAAATGACTAATGCTAGTTCTTTTCAGCTCACTAATACCTAGGATATTGATCTTTTTCCATTTCATTTCATTTTTGACAACTTTTAGTTTTCGTGTATTCATACTTCTTACATTCAATTATTTTCAATAATTATTCAATTATTAAGGAACATTTGCAACTGCTCCTTCCTTTTTTGAGTCATGCCCCAGCAACAAATGAAGGTTCAAAAAGTTTTATTCCACTCATGTCTTTAAGGTTGACTCTACTTCTCCAGTCATATTTTCAATCTCTTCTAACCTTAGGGATTCATCTTATTGGCACTATATCACACAGTGTTTCACTGGTATTCATAAGGTTGTCAGTGGGTAATTTTTCCAAATAAGGATGACCTGATGCTTCTTCTCAGTCTGTCTTAGTCTGGAAGTTCCACTGAAACTTGTCTACTATGGGTGACACTGCTGGTATTTGAAATAGTGGTGGCTTAGCCCCAAACATAATAGCAACACACAAGCCCCCACAGTATGACAAACTGACAGACAAGTGGTGGAATTAAGTGCTATGAGAAAGATAAGAAAGAGACAAGAGGGAGGATATACTGTCAGATAAAGTAATAGCATTTAGTGGACAGTTAACTCCAAGGAGCAAGAGAGAGAAAGAAGAGGCAAATGTAACTCACAGTTTTGAGCCTTTGATGACTAAGAAGTATGATGATAACATTAAGCCCTACAGGAATACATAGTTTGGGGAAGATAGTTTTAGAGCAAAGATAGATTTAAATGGATTCATTCTAAAATCTTCATTAGGAAATAAAGGATGCAGGACTACTTGATATGGTAGTTGAAGATGGAAAATTTTTCATAAGCTCATAGGATCATAAACCTTTATATTTATATGATAGAGAGCAAGAGCAGAGGGGTGGGATTTATTTCAAGGAAATGGTTCACACAGTTGTTGAGGCTGGCAAGTGCCAAGTCCCTAGATCAAAAATCAAGCTGGAGGCTTCTTCAGAATCACAAAGCTGCATGGGTTGACAAACCCAAGATTGGCAAGCAATACAGTAGGCTGCTGGCTTCAGAACCTGATAAACACAGATTGACATGTAAAATGCAGGCTGAGAGTTCACAGATTCCAAAGGCAGCAATCCCAAGATCAGTAGGCTATGGCAAGCCACTGATTCAAGTGCAGATGATGGTGAACCAGATGCAGAATCCCTAGCAAAAAGCCAGAGAACTTTCCCAGAGCTTTTCTATGTACACTGGAACCAGGCCACTCCCTGAAGGAAAGCTCCCGGTGATAGTTGGAGCTGTGTGTCAACTTGGCTGGACCACACTTCTGTGTGGTGTAAGCAATTGTGATGTGGGTTGTTCCAATGATGGGATCAGATGTATATTTTTTGAGCATCCAATCCATTGAAAAGGGAGCTTCCCTAAAGATGTGCCCTGCTTCCAGTACATTTATGGCCATCCTGGGAAAAGAGACACTCTTTTGTGGATCAGGATTCTGCCTACCACTGTCTGTGAGAAAACAATCTACCATTCAGCCTGGAGATCTTGGATTCTTCATTCGTTGGAGTCAACAGCTGGTATACTGCCTGCTAACCTTGAGCTCCTCAGCCCCAGCAGCTGCGTGAGTCGGGAAAAACCTCCAGCTTGACGTTTGATCCAAGAACTTGGGACTTGCTAGCTTCTATAAGTGTGTGAGCCATTTTCCTAAGGTAAATTTCTCTTTCTCTTTATAGACAAGCTTTACTGGTTTTGTATCTCTAGAGAACCCAATCTAACACACACCCCTTTCCAACTGATTGATGCTTATAGCAGATCTCATCATGCAAGGGATTATATTAGATCACATCATGGGAGATAATTACATCATAATTACTGAACCACTTAGAATCATGGCCCAGCCATGATGACACACAAACTTAACTATCACAGTGGTCTATGTGTCTCACATGGGATACCCTCATCATAGTTTGCTTTCTCCCTCTCTCCTTCATTCTATTCTAATTCATTCTATTCTGTTGTTGTTATTAGGTGGCTTTGAGTCAACTCTGAAGCATAGTGACTCTGTGTACAACAGAATGAAACACTGCCAAGCCTGCACCATCCTTACAATCCTTGCTATGCTTGAACTTATTGTTGCAGCCACTGTGGCAGTCCCTCTCACTGAGAGTTTTCCCCTTTTTCATCTGTCAGTTTGTCATATTGTGGTGGCATGTGTATTGCTATTAGACTGGAAGCTATGCCACCACTTCAAATTTCAGCAGGGTCACTCATGTTAGACAGGGTTCAGAAGAGCTTCCAGACTAAGAGATTGCGAAGGACAGGGTCATCTACTTCCGAAAAAACGGGGCACCACAAATCTTATGATTAGCAGAGGCACTGTCTGATATTTTAATGGAAAATTTTATGAATATCAGTGAAACACTCTACTCACTTGTAATGGTCTCTAGTAGTTATATGTTGGCCAACAGACTATACATATGGCAATACAACTTGGTTTCCTCTGCACATATGCCTGTCTATTCTGAAATTTTCAAGTTGCTCTTTACACAGGCATTCAAAACTTCTTCCAAAACACTTTCGTACACACACCTTGTTATTCTAATGAAAATATCACTGGATAAGCTTTTCAGTTATCACTGGGTAACCTCTACTATTAAGAATATCTGCCTGCTGTTCCTCATCCTCTTCATTTGTTCAAGTTTAAATTTTACAGTTTTCACCAGGGTCCTTTCTCAGCTTGGTATCTATTATTACAGATATTTTTCTTGTTTAATTGAAAATGGAAAAAATAAAAAAAATCCCTTAAGTTACTTGCTCTATTTGTTTGTCTCATTTAAGAGAGAAAAGTGAATCAAAATGCTTGTAGAACTATGTTTCAGCAGAAGTTTTACTTTAGTTTGTTATGTTGCCATTTTTTTTTTTTTTTTTATTTGCCACTCAAGTCAATTCTGACTCATAAGACCCCAGTGTTAGATGGTATTAAATGCTGGCATAAAATAGATAAATGGACCATAATTGTTCAGTCCCCTTTAGAAGTTTAATTATTAAGAAATTGTGTCTCTCTGGAGAATTGAAGAGGAGGAACCAAACCTTTATATATACAACTACATGAAGCAACATGCTTATGTCTTGTTGATTTGAAAACAGGTAAGAAACAGAGAGTGTTACCTTTCCTTGGGCATCTACCCTGTAAAATATGTTGGTAAGCTTTAGGTCTTGTAGTAGGAGGTCTTAGGGTTTTTTGTTTGTTTGTTTGTTTTTTCCTTGTATTCTATAACTCTTCATACTTGACTATTGAAAAGGAAACCAAATCTATTTAGTTCCCTAAGAATGCCGTACAAATTACCACATACTTGGTGGATTTTGTCAGCAGAAACTTATTTCCTCATAGACCTGGAGGCTAGAATTTTGTATTCAAGGTGTTGGGAAGGCAATTCTCTCTCAGGAAGCACTAGAGGAGAAAGTGGTCTGTGCCTTTTTCTTGCCTTCTTATATCATCAATTGTTTACATTCCTTGGCTTATAGACTCATCACTACAACCTCTGCATTCATTTCCACATGGCATTTTCCCTTTATGTCTGTGTCTGCATCTCTATCCCTCTTTTTATAAAGACATCAGTAATAGTGGAATGGGTCCCATCCTAATGACCTCATCTTAACTTGATTATATTTGTAAAGATCCTATTTCCAAATAAGTTTACTAGATATGAATTATTAAAATAGACAAGTTAAGTATTTATTTTGTAAAGGCTAAGTTATAGTTAGGAACTCTGGTGACATAGTGCCTAAGGCATTTGATTGCTAACCGGAAGGCTAGCAGTTCAAACCCACCAACCACTCCTCGGAAGGAAGGCTGAGCAATCTACTTCCATAGAGATACCATCTTAGAAACCCAAGGAAGGGTCGCTATGAGTCAGGATCCACTTAACAGCAGTGAGTTAGGTTTTAGTTAGTTAAGTTATAGATAGAGTAAATTATGAACAGGACTCTCTGATGGTGTGGATTGTTAAGCTCTAAACTACTAGCTGAAAGGCTGGTGGCTCAGACTCACCCAGCGACATCTCTGTAGACAGTCCTGGTGATCTACTTCCAAGCAGTCACAGCCTTTAAAAGCTTATGGAACATATTGTGTGCATATGGGTTTACCATAACTTAGAGTCAATTTGACAGCAACTACCAATAACAACAAATTATAAATCTTTTCATGCATTTATTAAGAGGTAGAATAAAATTCATGACTATGAAGATGTTCTTTGAAAACATGAAACTAGTCTCTCTTTGGTTGGAGACTCAAGAACACAAAGGAAGCAGAAAGCTTTAGAGTGAAAGGTTGTTAAATAAGAGAATGAAAGAATCAGCTGTTAGGATCAAAGAAGAACCAGAACTTTAATTAATTTTTTTTTTCAGAGTAAGGTTATTATTATCCCTGTGGACTTGAGTTTTCCACTATTTCATTTTACCTCCATGGTTTTCTATTCATGCTAAATGGAGGAACACTATAACTCACTCTAGCTCATATTTTCTTTTGCAAAGGCTACTTATTCTTTAATAAAGACAGGTAGTGGTTTCTTTGTGGAGCTAATTGACTTGCTTGCTGTGCACATAGCACCTTAAAGCTAAAGTAATGAGTTTTAGGTAAATAATGGAAGTTCCTTAACTTTATTAAAGTGTACTTTTAATAGATGCTGGTTAGACCCAGTAAGAGAAATCTGTTCCTTACTAAAATATTGTAGAAGAAACATTTGCTTATAAAATGTTGTTTAAAAGGCTAGATGCATTTCCTGCAAGAAAAACTATTCTAAATAGTTCATAGGTGCAGGCTACTGCATAATGAAACTGAAACATAATTAACACCATTAATCTTCATTTCAGATCTTAGAAAAAAATAAATCTAGGATCTGGGACACACCCATACTCAAAGAACAGACTTAGAAATGTGAACTTACCCAAAATCACACAAGTGGCAAGTTAGGAAGTTAGAGAAAAAGGCAGAGTAGTGCCTAAGGAGCTTGACTGCTAACCAGAAGGCTGGCAGTTCATACTCACCAACCACTCTCCCAAAGGAAGGTTGGGCAATCTACTTCTGTAATGATACTGCCTGGAAACCCAAGGAGGGGTCACTATGAGTCAGGTCTGACTGGACAGCATATAACAACAACAATGATTAGTTTAGCCAAGGAGAGTGAGTTACAAAGGAACATGGATTTTACACATAACTATATGTTAAATATTCTGTGTACTTGTACAAAAGGATGATGCTGATGAAATATATTGGAAGCAAACCAAATCCATACCCACTGCTAACCAGTCAATGCCAACTGAAGAATACCTTATTTACCTCCTTTAGTTAGAGACCAAGCTTAACAGCAAGTTGAATGTAAACTGATGAATAAAACAAACAATTCCTCAAAAGAAAAAGAATACTTATTACAACTGAGAATGTAAATACAAATGTCTGTGGGCTTTGAAGACATCTAACCCCACCTCCAGAAGTGGGAAAAAAAATGTTTGACCTATGTTGTTGCTTTTGCTGTGTACCATCAAGTCACTTCCATCTCATAATGACTCTATAATTGGCACTAAGTACCCTTCGAATGATTTTTTAAATGAAATTATTTTGCTTAATTGTGATGTTAAGAAAGATAAGTACAGAGACTCTAGAAAACTATTGTAAGAAGCCCTGCTTGGACATTTAAGCTCTAATATGATTACCACCAGTTCACTACTTTATGCATGCAGACCTTATACTTTTTGGTAGTGTTGTGTATAATTTCGATACTAATTAATTTTTCTGTTTTGTTTTTAGAGTGTTGTTGAAATTAGTTTGTATTTCATATACATGCTACAACTAAATATGAGAAGGGAAAAGATACTTAGAATCATCAATATATCATGCACCTTATCCAGAGCAGGTGATGTGTATAGAAAGAAATCACTATGGATAATACTTGAAGCACTAATCTACAGCTGTTTCCCATTCAGTCTTACCCATAAACGTGTATTACAAGTTTTGTAGTTTTATATGTGAAAAAAAAAAAAAACGTTTTATCTTTGCTGAAATTTCAATCAGCTTTTGAAACTGTTCCATTCCAAATAAGACTATCTCCCTATAGTTTACAAAACATGTCACCAATATTATATATACATTTTACATTACATATACATTTTACATATACATATACATATTCATATACATTTTACATTTTACATATAAACCCCAATTGTGTGCTTGGGAGTGGATATTCAGTGCACGTATTTCTTGATATTCGTAGTTCTGTGTTCAAATCTTCAAAAAGAGAATGCTTTTTCATTGTAAACATCTGGCATGTAAAAATATCATTGACAGGATCCTACATGTTCAGAAGCTACAGTGCTGTTCTAGTACATAAAAGAGAATATACAGTTTTTGTAGCTTTACAGTTGCCAATAAAGTCTCACTACTATTTATTCCAAGCCCTGACTTCACAGGAGGAAAGCATCCAAGTATCCTTAAGTGTTACACTTATCTCCTACTGAGAAAATACTGTATTTCACTACTTGTGATGAGTGTAGTTAATCATGAAATAAAGTGAGGTTTTTATATAAATAATATGACAGTACAGTGTAGGGAATAGACGCAAATCAAGACACCGGTTTTGGTTCCTTCTGAAAAAGAACTACATCCACATTCACCCCAAAATCATGCTCCAATAGTGTTATTTTAGGTTAAAAACATTACCTTCTTCTTCATGAAGTTTTTCATTCTTTGTTGCTAGAATTTTTCAGTGTCATCAAGCTAATTTCAACTCAGAGGATAATAAAAATAGCATAATGTGACCCCATGTGACATGGTAGAACTGCCCCATATGGTTTTCTTGGCTGCAATCTTTTTTTTTTTTT
>NW_006921864.1:4152912-4153909 GCF_000298275.1 Orycteropus afer afer | reverse complement strand
GAAACCCAAGGAGGGGTCATTATGAGTTGGGTCCGACTTGATGGCACATAACAACAACAAAGGTAGAATACCTAAAATGGCCCTCCAAAAGTGTTTCATTCTAATCCCAGTAATATGTGAATATGATGAGATATGACTCCCATGATTATGTTATTTTTATTATACTACGTTATTAATGTCATATAGCTCAGTTAACAGTAAGATAAGAAAATTATGTGGGTGTGCCTGATCTAACCACATGGATCATTAGAAGAAGAGGAAGGTAAAAGTGAAATTCAGAAAACTCTGAAGGATAAGAAAAAATCAGCATCCAGTTGCAGGCTTTGATGATGGAGGGACCACATGGCAAGGATGTAGAAGCTTCTTAGAGAAATATTCTGCTTCCAGCTGACATGCAGAAAGGAAACAGGGGTCTGAGACTTAAAACCATAAGGACTGGATTCTTCTAACAAAAGAGTCTGGAGGGGAATTCTTTCCTTGAGTCTCCACATTAAACTGTAGCCATGCAAAAACTTTATTTATGCTTTGAACTTAAGACCCAGTTGGACTTCTGACCTATAAAACTGTAAGCTAAGTGATGGGTATTGTCTTAAGATGCTGAATTTGTGGTAATTTGTTATGTAGCAATAGGAAACTAATACAATATCCTTGCTTTTATTGTTTGTTTTGCTTTTTCTAAAAGTTATTCACTCATTCAGAATTTCACCCACTATTTAGAGACAATGAACACTTTCAGAAACAAAATTAACACTTTTTTTTTTTTTTTTCAAAATAAGTAAATAAATCCAAGGTTTGACTATATTGGGTATCTGCACCTTCAGATGTTCTCTGAAACTTCACCCTAATGAAGGGCCTCAATATTTTTCTTTAGATGGAAAGAGGTTAATCAGAACGGCAAAACGAATTCCACTTAGCTTAAAAACAGATTTCTTCATATTTCTCTGCTCACACATCTCCTTTTCCCCCTTATAGATATTTGTTATTACAAGATTTCCTG
>NW_006921864.1:4151598-4152512 GCF_000298275.1 Orycteropus afer afer | reverse complement strand
GGCACACTGAAAGTTTGTGTGATCCTGCTTTTCTTGCAACTATGTTGAGGACATGTGACTAAGATCTTGGCAAAGGAATATGTATAAAAAATAATATAATCCATCCCCATCCATTACCATATTTGATCCTTAAAAGATACCTATATCCAACCTCTGCTTTTTTTTTTTTTTTTTTCCTTATTCTTCCGTAGTGACATCAGAGACAATGTGTGTAAGATGGCAGCATCCAAATCAAAAGAAGCTTGCATTCTTGAGTTACTGCCTGCAGGAGAGACCCCAAGAGACCTTTCATACTCCCACCTGAAATGAACTTCTATGTTGTTAATCTACTGATTAGAACTGCAGTAGATTTGTTGCAAAAAGTACCATTAATATACTGTATTTCCTCTTATAAACCAAACTTACTGCCATCGAGTCAATTCTGATTCATTATGACCCCCACTGGGTTTCTAAGGTGGTAAATCTTTACAGAAGTAGATTGCTATATCTTCTTTCTGCTGAGTGACACTTTCTTAAAACTATCATGTACCTACAAAGTAATCTTATAAATTATAATAGGCCAATGTTCTAAGTACCATAGGATTGTGACTTCATATCTTGCCTTACTAGCCCTAATACTATCCCAATAGCTGACAAAAAGCCCAACATCAATAAATAAGTTTTGAGTGAGTGAATTAATGAATGAATAACTGTCTCATTTCTGTAGTTGTAATTTGCTCTTACACTCAGGAAGATCAACTGGTCTACATATGCTCCAATAACATGGTATCTGTTAACTAGAACTTTTCAAATATCTATCTAATAGCCTAGGCTATTGGGAAACAAATACAAATAATGTCCTGAAGCTTACTATTTATTCTCCAAGTTATTTCTTTCAGGAAATGATCATACGTATTAAAAAAAAAAAAAAAAAA
>NW_006921864.1:4145430-4150958 GCF_000298275.1 Orycteropus afer afer | reverse complement strand
GATTATATAGTCAGAGTTCAAAAATAACCAAAATGATAGTAAAGAGGAAAGACGAGGAGACAGAACTTAACCCATCTTACAGTAAAATTGTGATAAAGTAAAATTATGACTGGAAACAATGAGATGCTAGTCTAGAAATAGGAACATAATTTAATGGCACAAGCTAGGGATATCATTTACCAACCCCAACGTATTTGGAAATGCAACATAAAATAGAGATGACCTTACTGAACAATTGAGAAGAGACGATCTATTGAGGAAGTGCTGCTGGAACAATCTCTTATCCATGTGATATAAAAAATAAAATTAGGTCCCTACCTCTCACCATGATATAAATAAATTCCAGAAATTTCAAAGTCCTACATAACAAATAATATTTTAAACTATTACATGGAAATATAGAAAAATGCTTTATTATTTCAATATTAAAGATTTCACAGAAAAATAACAATGTATACATACCACACAGAAAACAAAATTGATCAATTTAACTACATTGATATATAAAAGTTTCATATCATAAATGACAACAAAAACAAGTTTTAAAACCAGGGATAAAAAAAATATCTGACATATATGTAATATATAAACATTAATTTCTACAATGCATAGAGAACTCTTACAAATCAAAGTGAAAAAGACAATGGCAACCTAGTAAATAGGAATATTGTAAAAGTAAAATAAAAGAACACAGGTAAACAGAAGAGAAAGACCTAATAATGGTCAATAAACAGGAAAAGATACTCAACCCCACCAGCAATCATGAAAATGCAAGTTAAAACAATAATTCATGTCACATTTTCACCCAACAGGTTTGAAACAATTAAGAATTTGAAAATAGTAAATCTTGATTATGGGAACATAATATGTATGTATGTTAATGGGAAACCAGTTGCTATGGAATCAACTCCTATTCATGGCAAACACTTTTGTGTCAGAATAGAATTGTGCTCCACAGAGTTTTTGATGGATAATTTTTTGGAAGGAAATTGCCAGACTTTTACTCCAAAGCACCTGTGAGTAGACTCGAACTGCCAACATTTTGGTTGTCCATGCATATGAAGTTATTGAAAAAACAATGGCTTGGGTCTGGCACAGCTTAGTCTTCAGAGTGACAAACTTGCTCTTCACCACTTTAAAGAGACCTTTTGGAGCAGATTTGCACAGTCCAATATATCCTTTGACTTCTTTACTGTCACTTACATGGGCATTGATTACAGATCCAAGTAAAATAAAATTCTTGACAATTTCAATCTTTTTTCCATTTATCATTGCATTCTTATTGGTCTAGCTATGAGGATTTTGGTTTTCTTTAGTTTGAGATGTAATCCATAATGAAGGCCATAGTCTTTGGTCTCCATCAGTAAGTGCTTTGAATCTTCTTCACTTTCACCAAGCAAGGTTGTGTCATCTGCATACTGCATGTTGTTAATGAGTCTTCCCCCAATTCTGATGCTGCATTCTTTGAAGGAATATGTAGGGACACAGCACCAAAAATAATTGTTCAACTTTCAACTATTTCAGGTGGTAGCATATGATCAAGATTTGATGATATTGAAGGTATAAGATAGAGGAATTGGTGAAAATAAGGGTCTAGGAATTGATGGAATATCCATTCGGATGTTTCAACAAACAGATTCAACACTGGAAGCCCTCACTTGTTTATGCCAAGAAATTTGCAAGACAGCTACCTGGCCAACCAATTGGAAGAAATCCATATTTGTGCACATTCCACAGAAAAGTGATCCAATGGAATGCAGAAATTATTAAATAGCATCACTAATATCATACACAAATAAAATTTTGCTGAATATAATTCAAAAACAAAAAGGAACTGCCAGAAATTCAAGCCAGATTCAGAAGAGGACATGGAATGAGAGGTATCATTGTTGATGTAAGATGGATCTCATTTTAAAGTAGAGAATACCGGAAAGATGTTGACTACACAAAGCCATTGACTATACAAAGGCATTTGACTAAGTGATTCATAACAAATTATGGCCAACTTTATGAAGAATGGGAATTCCAACCACTTAATTGTGTTCATAAAGAACCTGCAAATAGACCCAGAGGCAGTTGTTCCAATAGAAGAGGACACTGCATGGTTTAAAATCAGGAGAGGTGTGTGTCAGGGTTTTACTCTTTCATTGTACTTAACTCAATCTGTATGCTGAAGAAATAAGAAAGTTGAATTATATGACCTAGCAATCTCACTTCTAGTTATATTCCTCAGTTAATGTATAGCACAAGCACAACCTAACATCTGCAAAGATTTTACATATCACTGCATTTTGTGTAAAAAAAAAAAAAAAAAAAAGCTAAAAATTATCCAAACACACATCAATAGGTTAATTGATGAATAAAATTCACTGTGTTTATAAATAGGAGCTCTGGTTGCATGGTGGCTAAGGCATTTGACTGCTAACCAGTCAAGGATGGTGATTCAAACCCACCAGCCACTCCTCAGAAGGAAGATTTGGCAATCTACTTCCATAGGGATACCACCTCGGAAACCCTAGGAGGGGTCGCTATGAGTCAGGTCCGACTCAGTGTCACATAACAACAACAACATGTTTAGAAATACTATGTAAGAGTGATCTCATTGGATTTCTATGCTTAAATGAGTTTTATTACAAAACTAATTTATAAAATTAATTTATAACATTAATCTAAAGCACACAAAACATTCCCTATGTTATTTGTGAGAACTTTTATATGAAATCCTGACCTGAATGTTTTAGCCTAAATTCAGGATCATGCGTGGTTGACTCTTAGAAAGAAAGGAGGATTTAAGCCTGGGAAAGATAATAAGACTTACATTTAATGTAATGTAATGTTTTATTTAATGTAATGGTTTATTTCCTTCCTGTATAAAAAGAAAGATCTGAAGTGAATATGACAAAAGTTAACATTTAGTCATTTATTGTTTGATAAGTGTTTTCATATTACTATCTGTATTTTCATTTAATTATTTTTTCAAATTAAAAGTATACTAATACTCTCAGTTACATGCATTGCTGGTTTTGTTCATTTAAATATTCTTAATATGAAATTTGTCACAATGTATTTCCCCTAGACCCTTGGAAGATTAATTCTCAATGTGTAATACCTGGGAGGATGAGGTAATAAATGTTTATGACATAGCATTATTTTCCTATCAAGTGTTCAGAGGATGGAGCCTGACTAAACGTGGGAGCTAGAAGAAAAACAAATGTTAAAAAGACATACAGTACATATAATTTCCTCTGGATGTCCCATGACAATATGCTTGAGAAATAGCATGCTTTTCCTGAAAGCAACTATCTTTGGAACATATATCCCTAACCAATATTCTCTGAAGCAGCAAACACATTGGCCACCTGTATGCAATTGGCAGGAACTCCAAATCTCCAGTAATTAGCTCAGGTTGAGTCAACACAATGAGAGTGGATGCAGAAAGGGTTTTATTTCTCACCAATGAGGTAGCAGCCAGGGCCTGCTGTCCAGGGAGCATCCCACTGTGTCAGATTTGTAGGCTCCTGAGTGAAGGATACAAACCTTATATCCTTTCACAATGCCAAGCTCTCTATCTTATTTTTCCTTTCACTGACACTGGAATGTTACCTTTGTCCCAATTGCTAGTACAATAATTATAAATGAAATGTGGTACAAAATGGTTATGGAATTTCTGACTTATTAGATTCTAAAAGAATCCAATACTCTGTCATATGGTGAATAGGGAAGAAATTAATTCTTGGATGAATAGAATTGCTATTTAGCCTCTTTGTTTCTCTTTAAAGTATAACCCAAATTGGAGTAATTATCATTGGAAGTCAGGAACTTAAAGTGGCCCGAATTAATTTTCTTGTTCAATTCAGTAATTGTACTTGCATTAATAATAGTATTTGTCTATAGAGCTCCAGACATTTCAGTTTGTTAGGAATTGTTTAAGCCAAATCAAATATTATTAATGCATGCACCAAAACAAAGAGGTAAAAAAAAAAAAAAAAAGGTTTCCAACAAGAGAATTAGCTAAAGAAAAAAATAGAGGAGAAAAGGGGCTTATACATATTATATCTTTGGGTAAAATATTACAGACATAATGAATTAATTTTTTTTTGTTTTTAACCCCATCTTTTCCTCATCTCCACTCTGAAAAATAACCAACATGAATTTTCCAGTAATCTTAATGTTTCAGATACAATTTCTTTCAAACCTTGAAAGCAGAATGGTTCTTTATATCAGCTAATGCATGTGAGTGTGACCCATAATAATGTTTGGCAGCTTCTTGGCTGATTTGCATAATGAAAAAAAAAAAAGGAATACCTTGAATTCTGAATTGTGTCCTTTCTCTTGTGCTGGGAAATTCTTTGCATCACCCTTTTATTACTTAACTGATCATACAAATTCAAGGTGTGTGTTTACAAACATTTTGTTGTGTTTCTCATGCTATTAGCATTCTGAAGCTTTCTCTTTCCAGGTTGCTATGGCAACGAGGGTACAGCACATTCATTAAAAAGAAGTTCTGTTTAATTGATCTACTAATGTATTGCTTAATAGTAACTGTTAAGCAGGCTTTTGTTTCCAGGTCATATTTAGGGTTCACCTATTTGCATAAAAACATTTCATTAGCTGAACCTAATCATTAATAGTAATTTTCTTTCTTTAGTTTTAAATAACTAAACCCTCATTGAGGTTGTCTGAATAGCAAATATTTGTAGCTTTCAGAATACACTTGCTGCATGAGCTCTGCTTGCTTTGTTTCTGTGAGCAGCAAGAAAATTACAGAGCTCATAAATTTTGATCAACGAAGGCAAAAAAATACTGTACCTTTTTTATACAAAGGAAAGTTATATATTCAAGGAAGCTAACTGTAGGTCACATCATATGTTTGATAACAGTAATAGGTAGGCATTGCTTTCAATATTAAAATATACAAAGTATGAATACAAAATTTACATTAGGGCCTTTTTATGATACTCCAGGGAAATCGTGACAATGCATGTATGTTTAAAGATTCCTTGGACATATTTTAGAATTAGTGCCTATAAATATAAAGATTTTTAAGTGAAAAGGAACTTCAAAAATAGTTATTTATGTGGTTTAATTTAGGTTGAAACAATAAACAAACTATCTGAACAATGAAAGCCATTGTTGTTGTTGTTATGTGCCGTGGAGTCGACCCGACTCATAGCGACCCCTTCTTGGGTTTCCGAGGCAGTATCACTACGGAAGTAGATTGCCCAACCTTCCTTCCGAGGATTGGCTGGTGGGTTTGAACCGCCAACTTTCTGGTTAGCAGTCAAATGCCTTAGGCACTACACCACCAGAGCTCCATACCTCTTTGCAATTGGCACTCTGAGTTAAATGAGGGTATGGTGTGTCTGTCTGTACATAAGTAGGTGAGTGCACATGTATACAGTTTTGAGAGACAGGGAATAATCAAGATGGGCAGCTATATGGAAATAGAATAATATATCTACACCCAATGTTATTTCTTAACACTCTGTTAAATAGACTTCTTAAATGGTTATGCTAATAAAGGATTT
>NW_006921864.1:4143720-4144740 GCF_000298275.1 Orycteropus afer afer | reverse complement strand
CATCAGCCTTCTGGTTAGCAGTCAAATGCCTTAGGTACTATGCCAGCAGAGCTCCCAGATACCCAATAGGTATTGTCTATTTCTTAAGGTGAAGTATTATTTTCAATTTACACTACCAGAATGTATAATTTTGCTAAGTAATAATCATTTATATATTACACAATTTTCAAAATAAGTTTAAAAAGTGAACTAAATGTAAAAGTTATATTTGAAAATTTTTGGTGTGCAAGTTCGGCAAATAAATGAATGAAAAATGCGAAGGATTTACAACCTGCTTGATTCAAATATTTTTATATACAGCAATTAGAATGTATTAGGAGCTCTGGTGATGTAGTGCCTAAGGCATTTGCCTGCAAACCAGAAGGCTGATGGTTCAAACCCACCAGCCACTCCTCGGGTTAAAACAACATGGTTGTAACTTAATGGAGGAGTGAGATGAGGACAATATACCTTTGACAAGATCCAAAATATGAATTTGGTTATTAAATTTCCTAAATGAGTTTATCGTAAAATGAGGAAGCAGCCTTTAACTCCAGAATGTTGACAAGTGAAATAACGTTATATAATTTTGTGTTTAAAAATTGAATAATTTGTCATCTTGGGATTTTAACACTGAGTGATTTGTAATCTTGAGATTTGAATATTTCTTTCTAGTCCTTTTGTGTTTAAAAGCAACATCACATTCACAACATAGGTGTTAAGAAATGAATGTGTTCCTGTTACAACAAATTAGTTATAAAAAAAATCATCAAATAAATTTAAATTGTAAATTGTCAGGTAAACATCAAGAGAAAAATATACATTGAGATTCATGTGAAGAAATGCTAATCTTCAAATACATTTTTTCAATTAAAAAGTCTTTCTATGCCTTCACGATTCAGCAAATACTTATTAAGCTGTTAATATGGGCCAGGGATTCTTACAGGAATTTGAGATACAATGAAAAAGAAACATATTTCTCTAGTAAGAATATACTGGAAATGAACAATAGATCTAATAAATAAAGAGAGATAATAAATA
>NW_006921864.1:4141505-4142010 GCF_000298275.1 Orycteropus afer afer | reverse complement strand
CACACTGAAAACCTAAACCAAAAGTGGTGTACAAGTAGTAGACAACTGCAGTGTGACAGGGGTTAAACATGACCTTTTATTCCTTCAGAACATAATTTGTAAATTAATTTAATGTGTATTGATCGAGTAGTGTCAACTATGTGCAGGGTAAGGTGCTAGTCATGGAGGACACCACCATAAACAATACAGACTGGGTCCTTATGTTCAGGGAGATAAATAAAAATCTATTTATTTTATAAATGATGATTTAATAGCACTTAAATTCCATTCTTTCTTCCTATCAAGACATACATCCTTATAAAAAAGAGGAATAAAACATTTCCCAATATTAAATTATTGACAGATATAAGCACACTATCCTACACTATGCTCAAATAGTCCCTTTCTTTGGATATGAGTCTTATATCCATCCATGCATAATCAGAAGTGAATGGAGATTCAAATATTTCACTCTATCCACCTGTACCATAGGGCTACTGCTCTTTCAAAGGCCATGTGGCTTTTA
>NW_006921864.1:4130322-4141175 GCF_000298275.1 Orycteropus afer afer | reverse complement strand
GTTAAAGGGATTTCTTTGTAATTTAGCCTCTGGGTGAACGTTCCTTCTGCCATGGTTAGATTCTTGTTGGGATACCTCTTGGGAGATTTTGTTACTAAAGAAATACATGTTTTGATTTGATTTGCTTTGCCTCACCAAACACTTTTATCGTTGTAAATGTTAGGATGAGTAAGGATTGTTAGAACAACAACAAAAATTATATAGCTTAAAATTATAAAAAGGATGTCAGAGGATAAAAAGGGAGTTTCTAAGGGTCTTTTTACAATGGCAGCTAAACTAATAGAGGCAGTCAGGGAAGAGTCCAGAAGAAGTGACTTTTATTCCCATTTAAAGAAAGAATAGGAATTGATGGATGAAGCCAATCAAAGTCAGTGAAGAGTCTTATAGGCACAGGTAACAGTAAATTTCTACATACAATGGAAGGGCATGTCAAATTAGGACAGTAAGTGTGACTTGAGCACAAAATATGAGGGAGCAGTAAGTGAGATGAGTCTCAAGGCTGACATGAAACAGAAGTGGAAATCCATACAAAACATGTGAAAGTTTTGGACCATTATTATAAGGATAACTATAAGCCATTCTGACAATATTTTTTGTTTTTTTTTTTTCCTTTCTGTTCTTTTTTCCCTCTAATTTGATGTTGTCACAGTTAGTTGTAGTAACAACATCAAATTTCTGTTGTTGTTGCAACTGTTAGTTGCAACTGAGTTGACTCTGACCCATAGTGACCTTATGTGCAACACAAGAAAACTTTGCCCAGTCTAGTGTCATCTTCATAATCTTTAGTATCTTTGAGTCATTTGTTGTGGCCACTATATGTTTTGAGTACTCTCCAACCTTGGAGGCTCATTTTCCAGCACTATATTAGGCAATATTCTGTTAAGAGCCAAAAGATTTTCACTGGTTAATTTTGGGGAGTACATCACCAGGCTTTTTTTCCTAGTCTTAATCTGGAAGCACCACTGAGACCTGTCTACCTTGGGCGACCCTGCTGATACTTGAAATACTGCTGGCATATCTTCCATCATCACAGCAACTTTAAACCATTACAGTAGGACAAACACTTCAGAAATTGTAAGTGCACTAATCAGTAAGCTCTGATAATCCTATATAACTATGTAACTAACACCTGAATTAGGATGTAGAATAATTCCATCTCACCAGAATTCCATCTTTATAGATATTCCATTTTCAGAATTCTATATAAATGGACACATATAGTATGTTGGGTTTTTTTTTTTTGTGACTGGATTTATTCACTTAGGAAATTGATTTTCAGATTCTCTAATGTTGTTGTATGTATTATAATTTAATCCTTTTTACTAATTGGAATTATTATCCCGATAAATCCCAATTTGTACTAATTCTTCATAGTCTTGAGTTCAACCTGAAATTACAAAGCTATTCCTAAAGAAAGTATAAGTCTTCTTACTCTACTGAAATTTATGTTACAGTTCCTAGAACATAACATGATACAAATCAAGGACTCTTGTGATAGAGAAATCAACTTATCAAAACACAAGTCTTTTGGTGTAATATTGAAAGAAAATTAAAGCAGTTTGCAAAGGTGTCAAGCTTTTTGTTTTTCAAATAAACACAATCATTTGCTTTATGTATTTTGCTCCATGTTGCTATAACTTCTGTCTTTTTAAAATAACTATTTTAAGAAGGTTTTCATAAGCTATTCTTTAAAGCATTTTAAATAGCATGCAAATTGGTCTGTTGAAGGGATGATCTAAAGAGAAATCATCCTGTTTCTTCTTGCTATAGTTAATGCAACAAATTTACATGAGACTTTGTAAAGATATCACCCATACTAAATCTATATTTTTAAATCCAGGTCACTGTGACTACAGTTTTGCAGTTACATATTAGTAGAGATTTGAATAAGGAAATAGGTGGTTGTTGAACTGTGCTCTAAAACATAATGACAATCATTAGTGTTGAAATGATACCCATTTACGCTCATTGATAGTGATTCTGCTAGTGAGGATGACCCTCTGTACTTGAAGGAGGAATGAAAAGTTAAAGCTTTTTATTATTTACTTAGTTACAAATCAACATTAGATACAACAACATAAGAGCTGGAATGTATTACCTCATGATGCCTGTGGAGCACAATTATTACACTCTTTCCCTTCTCAAAGGTGCTGTGGTGGTGCAAGACACTAGCATATGGCCAAGGTATTCTGTTAACCAAAAGGTCAGTGGTTGGAACCCCACCAGCTTCTCCACAGGAGAAAGACAAGGCTGTCTGCTTCCATAAAGACTCATAGCTTTGAAAACCCTATAGGACAGTTCTACTCTGCCCTATAAGATTGCTATAAGTAGGAATTGACTCAATAGCATTGTGTTTGGCTTGGTTTTCTCTCTTCTCAAAATCCTATTAAAATGAAAGATAAATATTAAAATGAGAAGAAAATTATGCAATTTCAGAAATTCAAAAACAGTAACAAAACACAACAAAATATTAAGGAATTTCTGGAAGGTATGATTCAAATGGTATCAGAGTCTTGGAGAAGCTCCACAGAACTTAAGGACTTACAACCTTCCACAGTAAACATACAAAACTTTCCAGCCAGTGGATTTGCACAGGAAACAAAAACACGAAAATATTCCAAAAAATGAGGAACAGGAAATAAGATAGCGATCAATTCATATTGAAGTTGAAATAATTAGCCAGAGAGCAATGGAACTATACTGGAATCCATTTTTATACTAATTGCTATGGTATTTGCCCTAAAATTCAGTGACAGAGTTCTTCAAATGAAGTAGGTTTATACTTGAATGATACCTATAAAAGGCAAAGAGAGAGCAGACAGAACTCCAGGAGGAGAAGTCAAGCTACTCTATAATGTACTTATCTGCACCACCCCTAAACCTGTGTTTCTACAATCATAATCAGTACGTACTGATTTTGTTTTTCCTGTAATACTCTCCACCTATCAAGAAGGATTGATCTAGACCCTTAGAAATAGAAACAAATAATCAAGAATCAGTAAACATTACAGATTTTCAATTACATTCAACAATCTGAATAGAAGATACTAATGTGACAAACAGAAGATGTAATCCTTAGTATGAGAGAAAACAAAAACTAATATAATTAATAAACTTGGAAAATTAAAGTACGATGTTCTTAACATGGGAAGAGTAACAAAAATCATGATAGCTGAAATATCAATTGAAGAAGTAATCCCCAAGGAGACAGAGATAATAAAAGACCAAACTGCAAGGTTTATAACAGAAATAATTAGTAAAAGAGTGATGCATTGAGATATAACATTTAAGCTCCTGTATGTAATAGTGGAAGAACTAAAAATGATAATAGAAATTAAAATCTCAATAGATGGTCTGAGGAGCAAAATGGACATAGATGATTATCAAATTACTGAGTTGAAGACAGGACTAAAAAAAATTTCCCAGATTGTTTCATTAAGAAAGGAAAATAAAGTGAAAAATATAAAAAGAATATGAAGGCTAGATGCAAGAAACCCAACAACATCAATATATTTACCCCAGAGAAGATGACTGAAAGAAGATACAATTACAGAAATAATAATGTAAAAATGTCCTTGAATACATGATTATTTAGATAATAAGGATCCACCAACTTCTTCATAGAAATATTTTTAAAGTAAATAAATCTAATAAACACATATTGATTATTTTAAAAGATAGGAAAAAAAAGTAAATAAAGAAGACCATGGAAGAACTGATACTTTGATTTTTGGTGTTAGCAAAGAATACTGAATATACTATAGACAGCTAAAAGCTCTGGTAGCTTAGTGTCTAAGGCACTTGACTACTAACCAGAAGGCTGGCAGTTCAAACCCACCAGCCACTCCTTGGACGGAAGGTTGGGTGATCTACTTCCATAGTGATACTGCCTTGGAAACCCAAGGAGGGGTTACTATGAGTCAGGTCTGACTTGGCAGTATATAACAACAACAACAACATGAGTCAGAAGTGACTAGATGGCACCCAACAAGAACAATAGAAAATAAATAAATAAGTAAAACTCAGAGAGAGAAAAAGACAGAAAAAGAAAGAGACCAAGACGAGATGTTACTATAGGTTTTGTTGTTGTTGTTGCAGTTATACTTCATATACCTTTCATTTGAACACTACCCACTCCATGTGCTTGTCAGTCCAGGGTTCTGAGTCTTTGATTTTAAACACACATATCAATCTGACTGACTAGAATTGCCTTGAATTCACTTTTAATAATGTACTGCTGCAACAGTTTTTTAATTATCTTGAGCAAAATTTTACTTTCATTATTATGATATTAATGACATTATTAGATATTTTCTGCATTGTCTTGGGTCATCTTTCTTTGGAATGATACAAATATAGATCTCCTCCACTTGGTTGGACAGATTGTTGTCTTCCAAATTTCTTGGCATAGAGAAGTGAGCACTTCCAATGTTCATCTATTTGGTGAAACATATCAACTGGTATTCCATCAATTACAAGAGTCTTGCTTTTTCCCAATGCCTTCAGTGAAGCTTGGACTTCTTCCTTCAGTACCATCAGTTCTTGATCATATGCTACCTCTTCAAATGATTGAAGTCTGACTTTTATTTTTGGTACAGTGGTTTCTGTATTGTTTTGATGCTTCCTTGGTCATTCAATATTTTGCCAATGTTGTTGTTGTTTGGTGCCGTCGAGTCACCTCTGACTCATAACAACTCTGCACCCAACAGAATGAAATGCCTGGTTCTGTGCCAGCTTCACCACCCTTGCTATACCTGAGTCAATCATAACAGCTACTGTGTCAATCCATCTTCTTGAGGGCCTTCCCCTTTTTTATCAGTGCTCCAATTCACCAAGAATGATATCCTTCTCCAAGTAATGGTCCCTCTGACAACATAACCAAAGTAGGTGAGATGAAATCTGGCCATTCTCACTTTCAAGGAGTATCCTGGCTGCATTTCTTCCAGGACAGATTTTTTAGTTCTTTTAGCTGTCCATGATACTCTCACTTTTCTTCACCAACACAGCAACTCAAAAGCATAAAATCTTCTGTGGTCTTCTTTATTCATTTTCCAGGTCTCACATGCATATGAGGTGAGTCAAAATACCATGGTTTGGGTTAGGTACACCTTAGTCTTCAAGGAGACATCTTTGTTCTTCATCACTTGAAAGAGGTCTTTTGCAGCAGATTTGTCCAATGTAATATGTTGTCTGATTTTTTAACTGCTGTTTCCATTGGTGATGACTGTAGATCCAAATAATATGTATGAAGTCTTTGACAACTTCTATCCTTTCTCCATTTATCATGAAGCTGTTTATTGGTCCAGTGGTGAGGATTTTTGTTTTCTTTATATTGAGAAAAAGAACATTTCAAGATCTAGCCTAAAGTAAGACACTCTCAGTAAAGAAACAATATCTACATGCCCACAAAGAAGACTGGTACATATGACCATTATTCAAATTTACATTGCAACCACTTATGCCAAAAATGAAGAAATTGAAGATTTTTACCAACTTAAGCAGTCTGAAATTGATCAAACATGCTATCAACATGCATTTATAATTGTTGGTGATGAAAATGTGAAAGTTGAAAACAAAGAAGAATTGCAAGGAGCTGGAAAATATGGCCTTCATGGGGGAAAAAAAATGATGCTGGAAATGGCATGATAGAATTTTGAAAGACCAAAGACCAATTCATTGGAAATACATTTCTTCAACAACTTAAACTGGGACTATACATGTGGACCTCTTTGAATGGAATAAGCAGGAATCAAATTGATGACATCTGTGTAAAGAGACAATAGAGAAACTCAAAATCTTCAGTCAGAGTAAGCACAGGGGTCAACTGTAGAAGAATCCATCAATTGTTCATATGCAAGTTCAAATTGAAGCTGAAAAAAGAATCTAAAAAAATTACATGAGAGCTAAAGTACAGCCTTGAATATATCTAGCCTAACTTAGAGGACATCTCAAAAATATATTTGACACAGTGAAAACTAATGAGTGAGGAGCAGATGAATTGTGAGATGACATCAAGACTTCATACATGAAGAAAACAAAAGACAAGACAGAAAGAAAATACCAAAATGGATGTCAGAAAAGACTCTGAAACTTACTCTTGAACAGAAAGGACCTAAATCAAATGGAATGATGAAGTAAAAGAGCTGAACAGATTTCGAAGCATGACTCCAGAAGACAAAGTATTTTAACGAAATATGCAAAGTCCTGGAGTTAGAAAATCAAAAGAGAGTAATACCCTAGGCATTTCTCAAGCTGAAATAACTGAAGCAGAAATTCAAGACTTGTGTTGTAATATGGAAAGATTCTATGGGCAAATTACTGAACAATTGAAGAAAGCATCAAAAAAGATGGAAGGAATACATGGAGTCATTGTGCCAAAAAGAATTAGCTGATGTTCAAACATCTGAGGAGGTAGCATATGACCAAGAAATGATTGTATTAAAGTAAGAAGTCCAAGACTCACAGAAGTCATTTATGAAAAACATGGCTCCAGAAATGAACAGCATACCAAGTGAGATGTTCAACAAACAGATGCAATGCTGGAAGTGCTCCCTCATCTATGCCAAGAAATTTGAAGACAGTTAACTGGCTAATCGACTGGAGAGATCCATATTTGTGAACATTCCAAAGAAAGATGATCTAAGAAAATGCAAAAATTATCAAACAATATCATTAATATCACATGCAAATGAAATTTTGCTGAAGATAATTTTAAAACATTTGCAGCAGTACAGTGACAGGGAAATGCCAGAAATTCAAGCCAGATTTAGAAGATTATGTGCAATAAAGAATATCATTGCTGATGTAATGTGGACCTTAGTTGGAAACATATGATACCAGAAAGATTTGTACCTGAGCATTAATTACTAGGCAAGGGCTTGTGACTGTGAAAATCATAACAGATTACAAATAACATTGCAAAGAATGGGAATTTCAGAAAGCCAATTGTACTCATGCAGAACCAGTCCATAGAGCAAGAGGAAATTGTTCAAACAGGACAAGGAGCTACTGTGCAGTTTATAAACATTAAGTTTGTGTGAAAGCTGTATATTTTCACCATATTTAGTCAATCTGTGTGCTGAGCACAAAATCTGAGAAACTGGACTACATGAAGAAGAAGACAGCATCAGGATTGGATGAATGCTCATTAACAATCTGCAATGTGCAAATAACCCAGTCTTGGTTGCAGAATAAGTCTTGAAGCACTTACTGCAGAAGATCAAAGACTACAGACTTCAGGATGGATTACACTTCAACAGTAGGAAAACAACAATCTTCACAACTGGACCAATAAAAAACATCATGATAAATGGAAAAAATGTTTGAAGTCATCAAGGATTTCATTTTATTGGATCCACAATCTATGCCCTTAGAAATAGCAGCAAAAAACTCAAGTGACATATTGCAGTCTACAAATTTGCTGTGGGGGAAAAAGCCTTTTTAAAGTATTCAAAAGCAAAGACATCACTTTGAAAAGTAAAGTACCCGTGACCTGAGCCATGGTATTTTCAATCACCTGATAGTCATGTGAAAGCTGAACAAATAAGGTAGACCAAAGAAAAATTAATGCCTTAGAACTATAATGTTGGCAAGGAATATTAAATATGCCATGTGTTTCAGAAAAAACAAAAACAAAAAAATCTGTTTTAGAAGAAATACAGCCAGAATGCTCCTTAGAAGCCAGGTCTAGGAGACTTCATCTCAAGTTTTTGGGCATTTTTTTTTCAGAAGGAACCAGTCCATGGAGGGTATTGTGTGAAAAAGTAGAAGGACAGTAAATAGAGGAAGACTTTCAATGAGATGGATTGACACAGTGGCTACAACCATGGGCTCAAACATAGTAGTGGTTATGAATTGGCCAAAGAATTGGCAGTGTTGTGTTCTGTTGTATGTAGGGTCTCTATGAGTCGGACCTGACTTGATGGCACCTAACAACAACAGTTAGGTCATTACAAACAATATTTAAAAATGGAGGCTGACAAGCCAAAAGAGGGTAAGTGTGGCTCCATTGTTAGAACTCATTATAGCTTCCATACCATAAAAATAAATTAAATGGAATTTTGACTTTGCAAAAGACAGTGACATTTTGATTTTACTGTCTTTTCTCAGTACCCTTTTCACACTGACAATCTGTAGTCAAAAAAGAACAAATTACACAGGTAATTTGAATACTGGCTTTTGTCTTCCCTTTCAACTACCTTTTCTAAATAGACCAACTGACAAGTGATGCCTTGATTTATCTAATATCAACAGATCTGATTTTGGGCAGTTCAATAATATCACTTGACATTCTTTCACAAGCTCATTTATGGTAACATGCAGATTGTTTCTCTACACAGATTTTATATAAGATGAATGAATTAATTAGTCTACACAGATTTTATATAAGATGAATGAATTAATTAGTATGAAATTCAAACATATAATTAAAATACAAGAGTATTAGCTTCCACGATACTAAATAATTTTAACAAGATAAATACATTAATTTAATATTTTGAAATTGTCCTGGTTAATATTTCTTTCTGTGTCTATTATTAATTTGCATAAAAGTCCTAATATAATCCTATGTAGTGTCTATGTAGAATGCTAAAGTAGAATGCTAATTTGTAAATAATTATGCATCTGTGCACATGTGCATAAGAACATATAACATGTTTTATTAAACAGATTTTTTTTAAGTAGAAAAGCAATTTCTTAAAAAGATGTGAAGGAGCTCACAGAAATCCAGAGAGCGTCAGAAAAACAGGTTGTCAGGTCCAGAAACCATTGCCAAAAAGGATTCCGTAGAATTGGTCCTAAAGCAAATCTGTTTATATAGTGTTAGCAAAGTGAATTTTTACATTTCAAAATCATGATCTGTGCATTTAAAATTTTTATTTGTGTAAGGATACATAAATCCTCCATCCATACAGAACTGCTTCTGCCCCAAATATCAGCACCGTTAATTTTTCTGAGTGTATGTTAGAAAATAAAAAATATATAAATGTTTACCATCATTTTATTCTCTACATTTATCATGATGTTCTGCACCTTGATTTTTTTTCCCTTAATAAAAATGTTTCTCAAATAGTTGTCCATAGCAATATTTTGATATCTAAGTTATTATCTTATTCCATTAATTGGATGTGCCCTAATGAATTTAACTACTCCTTTACTAATGAATCCACCACTTTTCTGTCAGTTTGTAACTGTGGTGGCTTACATATTGCTGTGAGTCTGGAGGCTAATGCCTTAGAATTATAGTGTTGGCAATGATTGGAATGAGAAAGTTAGAAAGAAAGAAAAGCTGGAAAATATGGCCTTGGTGATAGAAATGATGCCAGAAGTCACATAATAGAATGTTGCAAGCCCAGTGACCTATTCATTGCAAATACATTTTTTTAACAACATAAACAGCAGAGGTACATGCGGACATCAGCAAACTACATCTGTGGAAAGAAATGATGCAGAAGCTCAATACTCAACTCAACAAAAACTCACTGCTGTTGAGTCGGATCCGACTCATAGTCACCGCTCCTTGGGTTTCTGAGGTGGTACCACTACGGAAGTAGATTGTCCAATCTTCCTTCCTAGGAGTGACTAGTGGGTGTGAACTGCCAGCCTCCTGGTTAGCAATCAAGTGCCTTAGACACTACTCCACCAGAGCTCCTGAAGAAGCTCAATATAAACAGTTAAAACAAGGCCAGGAGCTGCTGTGAAACAGACCATCATTTCTCATGCAAGTTGAAGTTGAAACTGAAGAAAATCAAAACAAGTCCATGAGAGCCAATATACAACCTTGATTATACCACATGTAAATTTAGAGACCTTCTGAATAATAGATTTGATGCACTAAATATCAATAACCAAAGACCTGATGAGGTGTGGGATGACATCAAGACCAATGTACATGAAAAAAAGCAAAGGATCATTTTAAAAACAAGAAAGAAAGAAAAGAACAAAATGGATGTCAGAAGAAACTCTGAAACTTGCTCTTATTCAAGAGGATACATAAGTGAATGGAAAAATTGATTAAGCAAAAGAGCTTAACAGAAGATTTCAACGGGTAGCTCAAGAGGACAAAATAAAGTATTGTAATGAAATGTGCAAACACCTGGAATTAGAAAAGCAAAAGGAAAGAACAAGCTGGGTATTTCTCAAGCTTAAGGAACTTATGTGAAAATTCAAGCCTCAAGTTGCAACACTGAAAGATTCTATGGGCAAGCTAGTGAATGATGCAGGAAGCATCAACAGAAGATTGAATACATAGAGTCACTGTACCAGAAAGAACTGGTTATTGTTCAACTATTTCAGGAGGAAGTTATGATCAAGAACCAATGGTATTGAAGGAAGAAGTTCAAGCTGCACTGAAGGAATTGGAAAAAAAAAAAAAAAAAGGATCCAGGAAATGATGGAATACCCATTGAGTTGTTTCAACAAATGGATAGCTCTGAAGGCACTTATTGTTTATATCAAGAAATTTGGAGACAGCTACCTGGCTAACCAGCTAAAGGAAATTGATATTTATGCCCATTCCAAAGAAAGGTGATCCAACCGAATGTAATTATTGAATGATATAATTAATATCAAGCATAAGTAAAATTTTGCTGAAGGTAATTCAAAAATGGTTGCAGCAATATATTGACAAGAGAACTTCCAGAAATTCAAGCTGGATTCAGAAGAAGACACGGAATGAGGGTTATCACTTCTGATGTCAGATGGATCTTGGCTGAAAGCAAGGGATACCAGAAAGATGTTTACTCGTGTTTTATTGACTATGCAATGGCAATTGACTGTGTGGATCATAAAAAATTATGGATGACATTGGAAAGAATGGGAATTTCAGAACACTTAATTGTGCTCTTGAGGAA
>NW_006921864.1:4115621-4128117 GCF_000298275.1 Orycteropus afer afer | reverse complement strand
CAGCTGCCCAGCCACTCAACCAGGCCCAGCCAAGTTGACACACAAACATAACCACCACAATTGTCAACTTGGCACCTGTACAGATCTTCAAAGGATGGTATCTGTACAGGTCTCCTCCACTGGGTGGCTCCAGTCCCCTTGTTTCTGAATGGTGACCTCACCCCTTTGGCCTGATGGGCCCCATTCCTCTCCGTCTTGGGCATGGCAGCCTTGCTCCCTCACTCTTAGGTAGCAGCCATGGCTCCATCCCACTGGCTCACATGAACGAACAGCCCCACACCTCAGAACCAAGTTGGTGAAGGCCTGGCTTTTTGAAACCTACAGGGCTGTGTTCATTCCACCCCCAGAGCCCATGGTCCTACCCTTGAGGCTGAGGCAGCTCTGCTTCTGTTTCTTTGGTCTCTGCTTCTGCCGATTAATGCTGAAGGCAACCCACTCCGCTGGAAATATTCCTGTCCAAAAAGCACTCAGCTTTCCTGCTCTGTGGGCCGGCCAAAACTGCTACCCCATTTTGTGCCAGTCTCTTCTACCAGTTAATGCCTGAAGACAACCCACTCCTCCAGGAAGCCGCCTACCCAATGGCACCTGGCTTTCTCCTCTGTGGGCTGGTAAGGCTGTTGCTGTCTCATGCTGGTTCTCTCGGCTCTGCTCCTGCTGTCTCTCATGCCGGTCTCTTGCTCTGCTCCTGCCATCTGCCATGCCATATTAAAGGGTCTCTCTGCCAGTGTCTCAGGTCAAGGATGCACTCCAATTCTGTTTCCACATTTAAGTATCCATCAGAGCAACACCCTGCTCTCTCAGTACCATATTCTGTTCTGGTTCCCTAGTGTTGCTCTGACAAGAAATACACCACAAATAGCCTTAACAAACAGGAGTTTATTCTTACAATTTGAAGGCTTTAAGTCCAAGTTCAGAGTGCCAGGCTCTAGGGGCTGGGTGAAAGCCCCTCAACCTTGGGGTCCAGCTCTGCCTCCTGTTCCCGGCCCACAGAAGCTAGAGGCTTTTCTTCACTCAGACAGCTGCTGGTTGCTGAGGCTGCCAAGCCCAAGGCTGACAAGTAAAAAGGCACAGTCCCAATATTACCAAATCACACGGCGGGCCCTTAATTCAAGTCCATTGTTAAGTCCCAGCTTCGGCAGAGCATGGCAATGTCACGGCTTAATGCAAGGTTTAAGGTGCCATAAGCTAGAGACCATTCCTAATGCTGCTGCCTGTATATGGAAAGCAGACCACATACCAAAGGCAGCTACTCAGCTGCTCACAGTAGATTCCACCATGGAGTTGATTACAAGTCTCATCGTAGGGAATACGACATCCAGTTGCCCAGCCACTCAATCAGGCCCAGCCAAGTTGACACACAAACATAACTACTACAGTCATGTTGTCAGAAGGGACCACTCCCTGGAGAAGGGTATCATGCTTGGTAAAGTAGAGGGTCAGTGAAAAAGGATAAGGTCCTCAACGAGATAGATTTACACAGTGACTGCAATGGTAGGCTCAAGTATAGCAAGAATTGTGAAGTGGCACAGGACCTCACAACAGTGCTTCTGTTATACATAGGGCTTTGAGTCAAAGCTGACTTGACAACA
The DNA here is from genome assembly GCF_000298275.1 of Orycteropus afer afer. Lineage (NCBI taxonomy): Eukaryota > Metazoa > Chordata > Mammalia > Tubulidentata > Orycteropodidae > Orycteropus > Orycteropus afer. Next base: position 4,126,528 of record NW_006921864.1, on the reverse strand, counting down.
ACAACAGAGGCAGCAGGGAAGGTAGGCTTGTCAATCTGCTTCCAAAAATTCATAGACTTGGAAACCCTATGGAGCAATGTTACTCTGTACACAGGGGGTTACCATGAGTTGGAATCAACTTGATGGCAGCTAAAAGCAACAGCAATGAGATACAAGGAAATTTGTAAGATTCCACTTGCTGCAGATAATGCAGTCTCCAAGATATATTCAAGCTAGTCTATATTCCAAACTGCTCCAGCCTTACATTTAGCTGGGCCTGGAAATGACAGTTATATTTCCTGATGTTCTGATGCAATCAGCCTTCACAGGGAAAACTCCTGGGGAGAATTTGGGGCCCAGATACTTGAGCAATTTCCTCTACTGGGGGTATTCTAAAGGAGATCTGTGGGTGCAGTGTTTAAAACATTTAGCCCCTAAACTAAAATTCAGTGGTTCAAATCCAACAGCTGCTCCATGGAACAAAAATGAGGCAGACTGCTTCTGTAAAGATTTATAGCCTTGGAAACCATGGAGCAGTTTTACTCTGTGCTGTAAGGTCGCTATGAGTTGGATTCAATTTGATGGCAGTGGGCTTGGTTTCAGTTTTGGAAGATGTTTCTACTTCCCTGTTTCAAGCGGATTTGGGAAATTTCAGCATAGGAATACTGTGTCCTTCACCTTAAAGTTGAAGAATTAATATTTTTTACATTTTTTCAAGAATATATATGTTGTTATATGGTGTCGAGTTGGACCCGACTCATAGTGACCCCTCCTTGGGTTTCCGAGGCAGTATCACTACGGAAGTAGATTGCCTCATCTTCCTTCCGAGGAGTGGCTGGTGGGTTTGAACTGCCAACCTTCTGGTTAGCAGTCAAGTGCCTAGGCACTATACCACCAGAGGTAGTAGTATTTTTATCTACATATCTATTTTTTCTCTTTGTTAAATAGGTATTTCCAGCCACATTTCTAATGAAGAACACTTAAAAAAAAAAAAAGCTAAGAAACAGAATAAGAGCTTTTTACAGCACTATTTATAATTTTCTTTTTAATCTATCAACAGGGTTATACTACATATTTAAAAAGGATACATATATATTCAAGGATAGTACATTAAACACATTAGATTAGTTGCCAGGGGATAAGAAGGGTATGTGAATGGAGATTATGGATAAAAGTAGAAAATGAATAAGCAAAGCAGGAAAAGGGCTTTGAACATGAAATGGGAATTACGAGGTGTGACTGTCTCAAATCATCGTACCTGATGCCCAGCCATCATCTATATACAGGCATACACAGATGTTTGTGTGTGTTTGAAGCTAACAAATGTATATTGTTTTTCCTTTGTACTATTTAATTCACCAGTAATATAAAAACAACACTGTGTTTAAAGATCTCATCAGCAAGAAGTGTTCTGATGTGAGTTGCTTATGTCATTTCCAAGTTCACAATGGTCTTTTGATTATAGTTCTTTTTCAAGGAAAAAAAAAATTAAGGAAACCTGAACTTGTTATGGAATCATGCTATCAATTAATTTTCTACTTATTTCACTTAAAAAAAAAAAAAACTTGCCCAAAGTCTAAGTAATTAACCCAATAATAACATTATTTGATAACTGACTAGAACTGCAAAAATGTTAACGTGTTACCTTTTGGTTCCCTAAATCATCATATATAAATTTACCAAACTGAAAGCAAATATACAAGAATGTGCCACCACATAATGTCGCTTCGGGAATGAATAATGGCAACTATATCTACGGAGTAAGAAGAACGGGCTAGTCTGGAAGGGGGGGCTCCAGGAGACAGGAAGCGTAGAGTTTAGGAGGCTAGGCAGGTGCGGCTCCTGCTATGGAGGCTGTTGCAGTGCAACCGCAGCCCCAAGCTAGGTACTGCGGCCACAGTTCCTGCAGCTGCTGTTGGCGCGTGTTCTGCCCAGCCGTGCTCCACAGGTGGCTGCTTGCAGAGAGATACTGGGTTATGGTCCCTGAGTCTGTTCCTCAGGGTTCCAGTTTTGAACAAGCTCCCCGTGGCTGCTCAGAGTGCCATGTGCCCAAGGGCAGCCAACGGCAGGTGCAGGTTTACAAACTCCGAGGCTCTGAGTGCAAGTGGAGAGCCAAAGCAGCTTGGGAGATGGGGTGGGGGGATGTTTACTTTGATATATGTGTATCTAATACATACAAATATATTTTGTGTATAATGTGGTGTTTGCACAACACCCAATCCACATAACCTCCTATTTCACAGTTAAACAACTGAGAACCTGTAGCCTTAAATATGCACATTCTTAATCTTAAAATGAAAATCTCAGAATTTTTAAATGTGTTCAGTGAGTGTCCATTTGTCTAGACAGTATATTATCTCTTCAGTCTGAGGACAGAATTAAAAATCAGATTGCAGAAATACCTTTTTGATGGTCTTACCAATGTACAGAATAAATTTAAGGATCATATTTACTTTTTCTTAGTATAAGGTTTTTAAAGCAAGCAATTTGCTCACCCCATGTGAGTCATAGAAATATGAAGTTTCATAAAGATGTGGCAATATAAATTTATTTTCCAGTAAATATATTTATTCTAAATTTATCAGCAAATAGGAACAAACTAAATCACATATTTTAATTTTATTTATGTTCAGTGGATCATGTGAAAGAACAGTTCTGGAATAAATGAGTCCTTGTTAAATAGGAAAAGACTTCTACATTGGAAGATAAGAAAATTGCTTCTTAGTCTAGGATGTGTTTGAAATTAATTTCCTAACTAAAGAGAAGTTTACTTGTTTCTTTAAAATTTCAAAAATATGCTTATTTGTGTAATGAAGAGACTGAGCAAATGTTCTTTAAGGGGTATTCTCATTGAGGGTTTCACAGATGTGTAAATTGAACTTCCAAATCTTTGCGTCGTTATACTTTTTTTATACACATTTTTTATTCTTTGCTATTGTAGTTGAGATTATTCACAAGAAAATGTATATCAATTCAACAATTTCTACATGCTCAATTAAGTAACACTGGTTACATTCTTCAAGTGGTACAACCAATATTATCTGCCTTTTCGAAATCATTCCTCATTTATTAACATAAACTCACTGAATTCACTTTCCTATCTATTGTTTTGTGTTTCTGTTATCTTTTTGATCCTACATAAAAGTTCTTAGCAGAGCATGGTGCTCAAGGCAGACATTCTTTACTGGAAGATCTGGTGGTGTAGTGCTTAAGGCATTTGACTGCTAACCAGAAGGCTGGTGGTTCAAATGCACCAGCCACTCATCAGAAGGACGATTGGACAATCTACTTTCATAGACATGTTGTTGTTGGTAGGAGCTCTGGTAGAATAGTGCCTAAGGCACTTGACTGCTCACCAGAAGGCTAGCGGTTCAAACCCACCAGCCACTCCTCGGAAGGAAGGTTGGGCAATCCTACTTCCGTAGTGATACTGCCTCGGAAACCCAAGGAGGGGTCGCTATGAGTCGGGGCCGACTCGACAGCAAACAACAACAACAACAACAAGATGACTACTTTAATACACTAAAACAAAGACAAGCTTTGTCTATAGTTAACATATTAATGTTGTTGTTGCTGTTGTTAAGTGCCATTGAGTCAGCTCCGACTCATAGTGACCCTGTGTACAACAGAATGAAATACTGCCCCATCCTGTGCCAGCCTCACAGTCCTTGCTGTACCTAAGCCCATCATTGCAGCCACTGTGTCAATCCATCTCATTGATCTGATTGAGGGCCTTCCCCTTTTCCATTGACCCACCACTTTACCAAGCATGATATCCTTCTCCAGGGAATGGTCCCTTCTCACAACATGACCAAAGGTGGTGAAACGAAGTCTGGCCATTCTCACTTCCAAGGAGCATTCTGGCTGCACTTCATCCAGGACAGATTTGTTAGGTCTTCTGGCAGGCCATGGTACTTGCAGTAATCTTCGCCAACACCACAGCTCAATAGTACCAACTCTTCTTCGGTCTTCCTTATTCATTGTCCAGCTCTCATATGCATATGATGTGATTGAAAATGCCATAGCTTGTGTCAGGTGCATTTGATCTTCAAAGGAACATCTTTGCTCTTTAGCACTTTAAAGAGGTCTTTTGCAGCAGATTTGCCCAGTGCAATGTGTTGTCTGATTTCTTGACTGCTGCTTCCATTGGTGTTCATTGTAGAACAAAGTAATATGAATTTTTGACAACTTTCAATCTTTTGTCTATTCATCATGATGCTGCTCACTGGTCCAGTTGTGAGGATTTGCATTTCTTTATGTTGGGGTGTAATCCATTTGGCTGACTGCAGTCTTCAATCTTTATCAGTAAGTGCTTCAAGTCATCCTGACTTCCAGCAAGCAAACGTGTGTTGTCTGCATATCTCAGGTTGTAAGTGAGTCCTCCTCCAATCCTGATGCCAGATTCCATTTCATATAGTCCAGCTTCTTGGATTATTTGCTCAACATACAGATTGAATAAATATGATGAAAGGATATAACCATGATACAGTCCCTTCCTGATTTTAAATCGTGTGATATTCCCTTGCTCTGTTTGAACAACAGCCTCCTGCTCTATGTATCGGTTCCTCATGAGCACAATTAAGTGTTCTGGAATTCCCATTCTTCTTCGGTCTTCCCTCATTCCACATCCTCTTCTGAATCCAGCTTGCATTTCTGGAAGTTCTCTGTCAATATACTGCTGCAACCATTTTTGGAAAGTGAAAAAGTAAATATACTAGATGACTCTAGTGGTCAAATAAAGGAAATCATGCCTATTTGAATTGAGGTGAATATACTATTTATTTTCCAAACAGAGACAATAAATAATTACTCTACAACAACAAAGTTGACCAGCACATATGGATATATGGTCCTTACTTTGAGTGAAAAAGAAGATAACACATACATGAAGTGAACAACACAAACAACATGAGAAAGGATATTCATTTAAATGTAAGTAGTTGAAAATATGTATGTACTTTTCCTTTACATAATATATATGTATTTATTCTGTATGGATAAACAGATGATAAATAGATTCATTGATTGACAGATAGATGTTATTGTTCTTAGGTGCCATAAAGTTGGTTTCCACTCATAGGAATCCTACGTACAACAGAATAATTTCCCAATCCTACAGCATCTTCACAATCACTGAGTGTTTGAGCCCATCTTTGGTCTCATAGGGACTCTCTCTATTTCACACTGCATGAAGAGAGGGCCTGAGAAATCAGAAGACAGAGTTTGAGGCAGGCAGGGTGGCTGGAAAATTGAAAATTCCAGAAAAATCCAGCTGGAAAGAAGAAAACAATTTGCAAAAATTCTCTCTTCAAATCCAAGCTTGACTCCTGAATTTTCTGTGTATAGGGTGAGTCTCCAAGCTGCCCAAAGAAAATCATAACCAGAAGGCTAAACGTACTGAACAAACATTTCAAAACTGCCTGCTCTTAGGAAGTCAGAGTTTAGACTTAAAGCCTCATCTAGTTAACAGATATGTGATAAATTCCTTGTTTTTATATCAAAATCTAGAAGGGCCATGAATAAGGAATAAAAGTCAAATCCCAAGACTAAGGGGTTTGGCCTCGGGATAAGGACACAACTAATATGTTGTTGTTGTTGTTAGGTGACACTGAATAGGCTCAAACTAACAATGACCCCATGTACAACAGAATGAATCACTGCCAGGCCCTGTGCCATCCTTAAAATCCTTGCTATGTTTGAGCTCATCATAGTAGTCACTATGTCAATCCATTTCCTTTTTCACTGACTTGTATTTTACCAAGCATGATATCTTTCTCCAGGGACTGGTCCGTTCTGACAACATGATCAAAGTATATCAGATGAAGTCTAGACATTCTCACTTCTAAGGAGCATTCTGGATATACTTCTTCCAAGGAAGATTTCTTTGTTCTTCTGGCTGACCATGGTATTTTCAATATTGTTCACCAACACCATAGTTGAAAGGCATCAAGTCTCCTTTGGTCTTGCTTATATATTGTCCAGCTTTCATATGCATAGGAGGCTATTGATAATACCATAGTTTTGATCAGGCACACCTAAGTTTTCAAAGTGACATCTTCATTCTTTAACCCTTTAGATAGGTCTTTTGCAGATTATCCCAATGCAATACATAATTTGATTTATTGACTACTACTTCCATGGGCATTGATTGTGGATTCAAGTGAAACAAGATCTTTGAAAACATCAATCTTTTTTTCATTTATCATAATGTTGCTTATTGGTCAAGTGGTGAGGATTTTGTTTTCTTTATGTTGAGTTGTAATCCATACTGTAGGCTGTAGTCTTTGATCTTCATCAGTAAGTGTTCTACTCTTCTTACTTTGAGCAAAAAAGATTGCGTCATCTGCATATCACAGGTTGTTAATGAGTCTTACCAATCATGATGCTGTATTTTTATTCATATGGATTATTTTGCTCAGCATGCAGATTGAATAATATGGTGAAATGATTGAACCCTTTCCTGACTTAAAACCATGCTTCATCCCCTTGTTTTGTTTGAATGACTGCCTCTTAGGCCATGTACAAGTTCTTCTTGAGCACAATTAAGGGTTTGGGAATTCCCATTATCAATGTTATCCATGATTTGTTATGATCCATAGAGTCAAATTCCTGTGCATAGTCAATAAAACACAGGTGCAAATCTTTCTGGTATTCTTTGCCATCAGCCACGATTCATCTGACATCAGCAGTGAAAGTCGTCATTCCACTCCTGCTTCTGAATCTGGCTTGAATTTCTGGCAGTTCCCTGTCAATAAACTGCTGCAACTATGAATTATCATCAGCAAAATTTTACTTGTAGTTGATGTTAATGATATTGTTTGATAATTTCCATATTCTGTTGTATCACCTTTCTTTGGAATGTGCCCAAATATCGATCTCTTCCAGTTGACTGGCCAGGTAACTGTCTTCCAAATTTCTTGACATAAACAAATGAGCACCTTCAGAGCTGCATCATTTTGTTGAAGCATCTCAATGGATAGTCTGTTAATTCCTGGAGTCTTTTTTTTTTTTTTTTTTTTGCCCATGCCTGTAGTGTAGTTGGTATTCTTCCTTCAATACTATTGGTTCTTGATCTTATGCTAGTTCCTGAAATGATTAAATGTCAACCAATTCTTTTTGATGCTGTAACTCCATGTGTCCCTTCCATCCTCTTTTGATGCTTCTTGCATCATTGGATGTTTTTCCCATAAAATTCTTCAATATTACAATTCAAGGCTTGAATTTTTTCTTCAGTGTTTTTGACTTGACAAATGCCTTGTGTGTTCTTCTCCTTTAATTTTCCTACTGCAGGTTTTTGCACATTTCATTATAACACTTCATTTTTTCCTTTCAGGATGCCCTTTCAAATCTTCTGTTCAGCTCTTTTACTTCATCATTTCTTCCATTCACTTAGCTACTCTCTGTTGAAGAACAAATTTCAGAGCCTCTACTGACATCCATTTTGGTTTTCTCTTCCTTTCTGGTCTTTTTAATTATCTTTTGTTTCCTTCATCTATGATACCCTTGATGTCATCCCACAACTCTTCTGGTCTTTGGTTGCTGGTGTTAAATGCACCAAGTCTATTCTTCAAATGGTCTGTGAATTCAGATTGGATATAGTCAAGGTCATATGTTGGCTCTTATGGATTTGTTTTAGTTTTCTTCAGCTTCATTGCAAACTTGTATATGAGTAATTGATGGTCTGTTCGACAAGTTGACTCCTGGCTTTGTTCAGACTGATGAGGTTGGATGAAAGCCCCTCGACTTTGGACTTCTGCTCTGCCTCTTGCTCCTGGCCCACTAAAGCTGGAGGCTTCTCTTAACTCAGTAAGCTGCTGGCTGCCTAGGCTGACAAATCCATGATTGACAAATAAAACGGCACAGTCCAAGATTACCAAACAACACAACAGACCACTAGTTCAAGTCCAATAATAGTCCCAAGATTAGCAGGAAATGTGGCAGGCTGCTGAATGAAGACTCAGCTGCACGCAGGGTCCACAAATACCAAAAAGCTCAGAGATCTTAATCAATGCTTCTTCTCATATGCTGGAGGCAGACCACATCCCTAAGGCAGCTACTCAGCTGCTCCAGTAGATTCTACCATGGAGAAGATTACTTGTCTTATCATGGGGAACTAATAACTATACCCAGCTGCCCTGCCACTCAAAATCAGACCCAGCCAAGTTGACACACAACTTAACTAACAACAACAAAAAAGAAACCAAACCAAACTCACTGCCACTGAATTGATTCTGACTCACAGAGACCCCCCTTCGGTTTCTGAGTCACTAAGTAGATGGTCCATTCTGCCTTCCAAGAAGTGGCTGGTGGGTTTGAACCACCAGCCTTCTGGTTAGCAGTCAAATGCCTTAGGCACTATGCCATCAGAGCTCCTACAACTTAACTACCACAGCCATATTTTCCACCTACTGATGTTTCTTTTTTGCTTCCAACTTTCCCATTCCAGTTACCAGTAATTATCAATACATCTTAATTGAATGTTTGGTCAATTTCAGGATGCAGAAATTGGGAAAGACCTTCAATTTCTTCATCTTTGACTTTAGTGTTGCTGCATACATTTGATTGATCATGGTATTAACTGGTTTCTTTAAGGAATATTGTCCTATCAGTGACAGAATTGTACTTCCGTACAGATTTTGAAATCTCTGAAAATGAATGTGATGCCATTCCTTTTCAATTTTTCATTTTTGTCATATGATTGGCCAATTTAAAATTGCTGATATCATTCCATCAGCTCACTAAGTCTTATGATGCTGAACTTTATGCATGCTCTTTCATGTTTGGCAACTTCAAATTTTCCTAGACTCATACTTCCCATATTCCCATATTAAGGCCAGGGCCTGAGATAGGCAGGCCTAGGGCTTGGAGGCTACATTTTGCTTGGGTATGACTATATATTAAGACCAGGGACTTAGGTAGGTGGGCTTAGTGTTTAGAAGCTGCTTTTCACTTAGGTGTGCCTCTATATTAAGGCCAGGGCCTGAGGTAGGCAGGCCCAGGGCTTGAAAGATGTTTTTTGCTTGGATGAGGCTCTATATTAAGGTTGGGGCCTGAAGTAGGCAGATGTAGAGGAGTTAGGAACAACTAAGGGAAATGAACTTGTCTGTCAGTTTGTCATCCTGTGGTGGGTTATGTGTCACTGTGAGGCTGGAGGCTATGCCATTGTGCTGCCAAATGCCAGCAGGGTTACCCATGGTGGACAGATTTTAGCACAGCTTCTAAGCTTAGACAGACTTGGAAGAAGGAAGAGGCCATCCACTTCTCAAAGAATTGGCCAGTGAAAACCTTATGAATAGCAGTGAAACACTGTCTGATACATTCCTGGAAAACTTTATGAACAGCCCTGAAACATTTCCAACACAGTGCTGGAAGATGAGCCCATCAGGTTGGAAGGCACTCAAAATTTGACTGGTGAAGAGCTGACTCCTCAGAGGAGCTATGACCTTAATGATACAGATAGAGTAAAGCTTTTGGGACCTCCTTTGGCTGATGTGGCATGACGCAAAATTAGGAGAAATAGATGCAAACATCCACTAATAATTGGAACATGGAATGTACGAAGTATGAATCTAGGAAAATTGGAGGTTGTCAAAAATGAAGCAGAACACACAAAGATTGATATCCTATTAGTGAAATGGACTTGTTTTGACCGTTTTGAATCAGACAACCATATGATCTACTATTCTCGGAATGACAAATTGAAAAGGAATGGTGTGGCATTCATTGCCACAAAGACTGTTTCAAGATCTATCCTGAAGTACAAAGCTCTCAGTGATAGGATAATATCCATACACTTACAAGGAAGACCAGTTAATACTATTATTATCCAAATTTAGGCACCAACCACCAAAGCCAAAGATGAGGATATTGAAGATTTCTACCAACTTCTGCAGTCTGAAATTGCTCAAACATGCAATCAAGATATGTTGATTATCACTGGTGACGGGAATGCAAAATTTGGAAACAAAGAAGAGTGACTGGTAGTTGGAAAATATGGCCTTGGTGAAAGAAATGACTCTGGAGAATGCATGATAGAATTTTCCAAGACCAACAACTTATTCATTGCAAATAGCTTTTTTTCAACAACATAAGCAATGGCTATAGATATGGACTTGACCACAGGGAAACACAAGAATCAGATTGACTACCTCTGTGGCAAGAGACAAATGGAGAAGTTGAATATCTTTGGCTAAAACAAGGCCAGGAGTTGATTGTGGAACAAACCATCAACTGCTCATATGCATGTTCAAGTTGAAGTTGAAGACAATTAAAACAAGACCAAAAGAGCCAGAATATGACCTTGATAATATCCCTCCTGAATTTAGAGATCATCTAAAGAATAGATTTGATGCATTAAACAGCAATGACCGAAAACCTGAGGAATTGTGGGATGACATCAAGAACGTCATCCATGAAGAAAGCAAGAGGTCATTGAAAAGACAAGATAGGAAGAAAAGATCAAAATGGATGTCAGAAGAGACTCAGAAACTTGCCCTTGAATGGAGAGTAGCTAAAGCAAATGGAAGAAATGACAAGATAAAAGATCTGAACAGAAGATTTCAAAGAGCAGCTCCAGAAGACAAAGCCAATTACCATAATAAAATGTGCAAAGACCTGGAGTTAGAGAACCAAAAATGAAGGACACACTTGGCATTTCTTAAGCTGCAAGAACTGAAGAAAAAAATTAAGTTTCGAGTTGCAATATTGAAAGATTCTATTGGCAAAATATTGATGCTGCAGGAAGCATCAAAAGAAGATGGAAGGAATACACAGACTCACTGTACCAAAAAGAACTGGTCAATGTTCATCCGTTTCATGAGTTGGCATATGATCAAGAACAAATTGTGTTGAAGGAAGAAGTAGAACTTGCACTGAAGGAATTGGCAAAGAACAAGGATCCAGGAATTGACTAAATAAATGCCCACTAA